>NW_015162041.1:192227-198235 GCF_001447785.1 Gekko japonicus
TTCGTTTCCACATCTCCCATCCTTTTCTTCAATTTCTTGCTTGTGGTGTCTATCTCTTTAATTTTCTCGTTTGCCTGCTCCACTTTTTTTTTCTGTTTCGTTCAGCTGAAGCTGCTGTGCTGCAAAGTTTTTATTCATCACGGTCAATTGCTGGTTAATACCATCGAGTTGTTCCATCACTGGCTTGAGCATATCTGCCAGGAGTTTGAGGACATCTGCTCCCTCTTCCGGTTTCGGACTCTGACTGCCCGGCTTAGTTTTAAACTTTCTCTGCTGGGCCGCCATCTTTCCCATTTTGTTTAGTTTCTGCTGCTTCCATGCAACTTGGAAAACTTGCCAAACGACTGCGCAATTCAGATAAGTCTCTCAAAACACTTTCGGTTTACTTCCTCCCCTCTCCCCCTTCGTGTCCGTTAGCCACTCATTCGCATGAGGCGTCCCTCTTTGCAATCTCTTTTTTCAACCGCGCGTGGGGGGGATTGCTTTTCAAACAACTCCGTTTTATTCAGAACTCACGTTCATTGTCAGTCAGTTTCTCTGACCACGCTCGGTTTTACGCCATTCCGCTCGATCTCCGGTGCTTGTCCTGGTCAGTCAAGCGGTCAGTCCAGCTTGTGCCCGAAGGCCACTCAGTGACTGAACTGTCGGGGCGGAGGGGAGCCTCAATTCTCCGGCATTACACCGTCGAAGAGGCTACCCCTCAAAAGCCCCCTGGCCTGGAGCCTATCGCAAAGGCTCCGCGGGGGTGTCACTTGAGGTGGCACCCCTTCAGGCCGCTGGTGTGCAATTGCCCTTCCCCGTTGTGGGAAGAGTGTCCGCCATCGCTGTTCCGTAGACTGGAAGTCTATTCTGCCTGATGTTAAAACACACACAGAAGGGGGGGGAACCCCAAACTTATAGAACGCCACACTTATCTTTTCAAGACAAAAATAAATGTCAACGTCATACATCTTTTAAAGTATAATTTACAGGACCAAGATCATATATAACTGCTTAAGAAAATGTAGTTGTTATAGATATAGGGATGGATCCAGCAATCCGTCAGCAAAATACACTGATATGTCTCCAAGATTCCCAGCTTTCCCCTCCTGCCAACAGTCCTTTCAGATCCCAGGAACTTTGTCCCCAGGGTCATGGAACCCACGTGAGTAACAGATATGTAGGAAGAAAGGAACAATTTCACTCCCTTTCCCCTACAGCTTCTCAGTCTTGTATGGCTATTGGTCCACAAGGGTTTTGCAACCCCAGGAATAAACTTTCGTGGGGACAGAAATGGCTACTAGTAGGAAAGAAAGCCAGGTCTCTCAGGCTATCTGTGCATAATCCTTGTGCCTGGAATACTGCACAATAAATCTATCAGCAGGAAAAAATCTAACAAACTATTATCTGAGGCAGTTAGACTTTTAATTTGAAATGGATAGGTTTGAACAAAGTTTTTGGAGTTTCCAATTCCCATAATGGTGGTTCTCAACCAACAACCTTTGGAAGGCTACTTTGCAGAGGAGATCCCAGACGGTGCTTAGGTAACTTCAGTCATTGTGGACATGGGATTTGGAAATGTTTTCATTTTAATTTCCATTAGGAACTTCTGTGTCTCAAAACCAATATGGCATGTTTGGCTGCTCTTTTTAGTTCCCTCTCCCTCCTTAGATCTTCCTCAGCCAGAAACAGCCAGCGAGATAAATCATAAAGTCAATTTGCTTTTGGCTATCTAGCAGATAAACCACAGAACATCACTGGCCTACAAAAAAGCCCAGCTTGTAAAAGAACAAAAGAGAATCTACTATTGAGTTTCAACTGTTCGTTGTCTTCATTCTGAAGACAACGCACTCTATTTAAGAACTTCTTGCCGTCTCCCGCTCTCTGTTGCTTTGGAAATGGAATAATACGTGGGAAGTTCCATCAGGCACCTCATGTCTCCTGTTTCTAAACTGTAATGGTGAAGCTCTGCCTGATTGCACTTTATTGTCGTTGTGTGTTCCAATACAATTTGTGTGCTTATGCAACCAGACTAATGAAAACCAATTTTCTTACACTTGCTTGTATATTTTAGGTCCTTGAAAATTAAAAGGTAGGTAGATGGGGTCTGGTACTTACTTAACCAGGAGAGCATAATGTAAGACGAGCCCTGCTGGAACAGACCAGTGGTCCATCCAGTCCAGCATCCTGTTTCACACAGTGGCCAACCAGTTCCTCTGGAGGGCCAACAACAGGTCATTGAGGCCAAGGTTTCCCCTGTTCCTTGCACTGAGATTAAGAGGCTGGCTCCCTCTGAATGTGGAGGTTCCTTTTAGTCAACATGGCTAGTAGCCACTGATGGTGCTCAGCCTCCTGTTTCACACAGTGGCCAACCAGTTCCTCTGGAGGGCCAACAACAGGGCAGAGAGGCCGAGGCCTTCCTAAGAACACAAGAAGAGCCCTGCTGGATCAGACCAGTGGTCCATCTCATCCAGCATCTTGTCTCACACAGTGGCCAACCAGTTCCTCTGGAGGGCCAACAACAGGTCATTGAGGCCAAGGTTTCCCCTGTTCCTTGCACTGAGATTAAGAGGCTGGCTCCCTCTGAATGTGGAGGTTCCTTTTAGTCAACATGGCTAGTAGCCACTGATGGTGCTATCCTCTGTGACAGGTCTACTTCTCTTGTCTGTGGCAGTCACTACATTCTCTGGCAGCATGTCCTGAATCTACTGTCCATCAGCTTCACTGGATCAACCCCCCCTCCCAAAGGTTTTACCCTTAGGAGGAAAAAGAAGGGACAGAAAACAAAATCTAAGTTTGCTGTTGGAAATAAATTTTAATTTTCTCTTTGTGTGTGTGTGAAACAGGTTCCATTAATGATAAGACAGGAAATGGAAAAAACGACTCCATGTTCTTGCAGACACCTTGGGCCCAAATGTAAAAAATAAATGCATGCATACACAAATAAAAATTGAGGATGCAATTAAGAGAAGATTACAGATAAACATATGGAGCAGAGGTCCATCAGTGGCTATTAGCCACAAAGTATAGATAGGAATTCTCGGTCTGGGGCAAGGGATGCTCTGTATTCTTGGTGCTGGGGGGGGCGCAACAGTGGGAGGGCTTCTGGTGTCCTGGCCCCACTGCTGGACCTCCTGATGGCACCTGGTATTTTAGGCCACTGTGTGACACAGAGTGCTGGACTGGATGGGCCACTGGCCTGATCCAACATTGGGTTCTCTTATGCTCTTATATGACTGAAGAATGTTTTCTTCTATGAATTCACATGGGAGAAAGGTTTTTGTTAAAATCATTCAGCTAATGGAAATAGAATGGTCACCTGGACCCAACAAATGCCTCTGGATAGGGTTGAGAAATCTCTCTCTGATGAGCATGTTGTTGTTCCAGGTTGCGTTTTCCCCCGTGAGTGTAAATTGCTCACACTTGATTATGGGGACACTTGTTAAAGACCAGGCACCAGATTACCTGTAAAGGCTCAATACCCTTAAAATAAACTAAGAAGAGTGACTAATAGTTACTTAGGGTTGCCAGGTCCAATTGTTCTGCCGGTGAGGGGTGGGAGGGAGCCTTCCTGGAGTGTGGGGAGGGGTGAAGTTGCCAGCATGATGATGTCTTGAGGAACTGACATCATCACACCTGGGACATAGTGCGGCGATGCTCTAGCATTCTGGCCAAAACTCTATGGCTACTATAGAGTTTTGGCCCAAATACTAGAGTGTCACCGTGCGACATCCCAGCATGGTGATGTCACTTCCACATGACGTCATCACACTGACAAAGTTGATGCGCCTGTTGGGGGATGGGGTTCCCCCCACCAGCCAGCTGGCCAACGGTGGACTGAAGCCCCACTTGGACCAGGGGTCTGGTAACCCTATAGATACTTCACCTGTCTTTCTCGGACTTCTTCAGTGATGTACGTTCATGTTAGCCCATCCAAGTTAAGCTCCCCATGTACTCCAGAAAAAAACACTGAAAATTAATTCTAAACCAAATTATACCTTTCTAAGACCATCAGCCTCAATGGATTAAAAAGGTGCCATTCTGCTTAGACTGCAGAAGACCTTGGGAGTCCTGAGTTTAAATACCTAGCCAGCCATGACACTTGTTGGGTGATCTTGAGCCAGTTGCTCAAGATCTAAACCAGTGGTGGCGAACCTATGGCACGGGTGCCAGAGGTGGCACTCAGAGCCCTCTCTGTGGGCACGCGGGCCATCACCCCAGCCAGGCCCAGACCATCATTAAAGTGTCGAATTCTCTGCCAAATAATTTTAAGTAAATGAAAGCATTTGGGATTGCTTTCCTTACTTTGTTTGGGTCATCTTAAGTTAATGTATGAGTTGTTTTTTCTAAAGTAAAACCTCAGTATTCAGGTTAAATTGCCGTGTTGGCACTTTGTGATAAATAAGTGGGTTTTGGGTCGCAGTTTGGGCACTCGGTCTCTAAAAGGTTCGCCATCACTGATAAGCTATCAGTCTAGCTAAGCTATCTAAGTCTAAGATCTAAGCTATCAGTTGCTCAAGATCTAAGCTATCTGAAGAAGTGTGTGTGCACACACAAAGCTTCTAGCCAGAACTAAATTTTGTTGTTCTTAAAGGTGCCACTGGACTCAAACTTTGTTCTGCCTCCCAGTGTCATTGTTGGGATAAGATGGGAAAGGTCCATATAAACGTATATGTAACAAAACTCATAATTTTGCCACGTAGTTCTCATTCTCTGTCATTCATACAGACACATACAAAGGAAATTTTAAAAGTGGGCAAAGATGCATCTGTTAGGAGCCTAACAGTACAACTGGGACTACCGCAGATCATCACAGGAGGAAGCAAGCACAGCAGACACCCATTTGGCAGCCTTCTCCAATGCTCTGCCTATTTCCCTAACGACTTTTGTCAGCGCCTCTTCTAAAATATTAACATAAGTGAAAAGCTACTGCTGTGCAGGTGTAGATTAATAGTTATTCCTAAATTTCAAAGTGTGAAGTCTTTTCCAGGACTGTTCTTATTATGGGGAGGGGGAGGTTTGAGGGTTTTGTGTTGGTTGCTCTAAGTACCACCAATGGGTTGATGAATGTCAAAGCTGAGCATTCTGGGTCTTTGTTGAGTGCGGCAAACCATGGCTTTTGCTCCTTGTCCCCAAATGCCAATAACAGCCATTTCGAAGTGGGATCTAGTGAGTAGGGATGGGGGGCTGGAACCTGCCAACGAGTGAGTAGGCAAGAACCTACCAATGAACTAAAGTTCGTCACAAATTTTGGTCAGTTCATGATGTTCACAAACTGAAGAGCTGCCACGAACTTACAGGAATTTTGATGCACTTCCTGCTATTCTGCCTTCTCTGAGGACTGCTAGCGCGATGCAGCAGCATGCTGCTTTTTCTTTAAGTACACTTGTGGAAGTCAAGAGAGCTTACTTCTGAGTAAGCATTCTCGGGATGGTCCTATTAAGACTACATCTCACTCAACTGAGCGCAAGAAGGAAAAGCTGGGGAGAGGGAGAGAGACACTGTGTGTGGCTAAATGATGCCTCAGGAATTGACTGAAATGTGATATAATGGCAGGAAAAAACCTGAGCTGTCCATACTGTTTGAGAGCCAGTTTGGTGTAGTGGTTAAGTGTGCGGACTCTAACCTGGGAGAACGGGGTTTGATTCCCCTCTCCTCCAACAGGGACTGAGGTTCACCTGTTGTGGGTTGCCATAACTCTGGCACAGCTGTTCTTGAAAAAGTGCAGTCTCTGTCAGAGCCCTCTCAGCCTCGCCTACCTCACAGGGTGTCTGTTGTGGGGAGGGGAAAGGAGTTTGTAAGCCGCTCTGAGACTCCTTTGGGTAGTGAAGGGCGAGGCATAAATCCAATCTCTTCTCTTCTTCTTCTACTGTGAGCATGGGGTGGCAGTTAGCATTAGACTAGGACCAGGAAGACCTAGCTATGAATACCCCACTCTGTCATGAAAACTCATGAGGTCAGTAACTGCCCCTTAGTCTAACCTACCCCACAGCGTTGCTGCTGGGAGAATAAAATGAAAGGCAAACAAC
>NW_015162042.1:0-19221 GCF_001447785.1 Gekko japonicus
TCCTGGAGAAGTTGGCATAACACCTCCCATCCCCCACCAGCTCTCCCCTGCTCTTGCCCTCACAGCAGGAGAAAATGGGGGGCAGGGAGGTTGACATTGTGGATTTCAGTGGTATTACTTCCAGTTGCTACAGCCTTTGAAGCTCTAAGAAGTTCCCCAATCTCTTGTTTTTACCATAAAGATAAGGGGAATTCCTAGAGTATTGCACTATGTTCCCCTCCCCATGTCCGATCCCCAAAACTCCCAGGATTGCCAGTCAACCCTACTTTCCATTTATGAGAGAGAGAGAGAGAGAGAGAGAGACTGTTTAACTAGCCTAAAGAGAAGGAATGTTGTGGTTTCCAGTAGACAAATACTTCGTAATTTTTAAAATTCTTATCAAGTTCTGCTGTGACTACCACTACTGTCTAACCTAGTAGTTTATGATGTCACAAGTGCTGCCACCAAAATTCACAGCAGCAGCAATTCAGATGGAACACCATGTATAGAAATATTGCTTCTATAGTCACATGCCTTCTCCTGTGATGTCTTTTGATAACATGCTGTGTCTTGTTTCCTGTTGCAAGCCAAATGGTGAGGCCACATGGCCTCAATAGCCATGCCATAAACCCACATTCTTTCACACTTTCATGCCAAAAGCCAGACCTCATGGCTCCAAACTCTGGCCCACTTGCAACCAGTCACGCACACAATGAAGTAGCTGGAGTTTGGGTCACATGACTGCAGGCAGGGTCTCCAAACCTCCAGCCAATCCCACAAACCTGATGTTAGCACCCATGGCAACCAACAATTGAGCAGACCCATGCCCACTCGCAATTGGCTGATGGCCACATCTAATTTGTGACTGGAATTGGGGTATAATTGTTTGATCCCTATGGGATGTCAGCTATGCTGCCATGGGGGTTGGGATGTTCTTTCAGTGTCTGTGTAAATTACTTTCGCATTCCTTTCTCTCTGCTCTGCGCTGAAATGCTTATCTCTAAAGAAGTACAGGTGGTGATGTGTGTTGTCTGCCATTCGTGCCAACCGTGGGAGCCAACCAAATTCCCAGCTTTGCATAGTAACGCTTGCCGGCTCTAGCCCACGTGCGGGAGGGTGCCTAATTGGCCAGCACAGTGGGGGGGTGTGCATACGAATGCCCTATATCTCATTAGGTTCAATAGGCAACTGCTATTCTTAACAGTGACTATGTTAATGCATCTATGGCTCTTCAATAAAAGTATAACCTTTCTAAAGAAGTGTGTACTCCGTTGTTGGCTGTGGGTTATGACATGGGAGTGAGCTCTCTTGCTCTCCCTTCCTCCTCTTGTCATTGTCTGTTTTATTGCACCTGAAATGCTGCCTCTTGAGAGACAAAGAGTTGCTTTGTGAACTGGAGCACAAGGTTATGCAAAAATGGGATTTCCCTTCAAAATCCCTTGGATTATTCTAGACTGTGGATGTTCTGACTTGGTAACAATGAATCATTAATGTTTACTTAAGGCAAACAGCCCTAGCTGTTGTTATTTTTGTAATCTCTGGTAGTCTATGCTAAGCTCTGTACTGAATAAAGATCCTTCTTATTGCTAATTTGTCTCTGATGTAGTAACTGAATTCCAGTTACTGACCACATATGCTACCTTGGTAAGAGTGTGCATCTCTGGATAGAGTTGCTACTGTGTTAAATCCCAGATGCTAACTAAGGGCTGGAATCTCTCCTTTAGGAAAGGCAGGGACTAGTGAAAGAGGTTCTGGTGGCAAATTGTTTGAAAACCAGAGAGGGTATAGACCATCTCGTGGTTTGTTTTTTAATGTACTGAAAAGTACAGGATTCCCTCTCATCCCTGGACTGGCCTGGGTGGGCTAATCCTGTACACACCAGCATTCAAAGAAGTTATGTTGTTAAAATACCAGGATCCTTGCCCAAATCTGCAGTACTGTCCTTGAAGGTGCCATATATTTGTCCTGATTTTGTGTTTGTAACTAAACAAAGGATAGTATCAGCTTCTTGCAATATCTGGTTATGATGATCTCACCCTCTTCCCTCCCTCATACGCAGGGTTTTCCCTCATTTTTTTCTTCCTTTCTAGCTGAGCAGTCCCTTTATCTATTCTCTTCTTATTTGAAGGTTTATGGCTGTCCCACACTGTCACATTTTTATTTTTGAGGGAACAAGAGGGAAGAGATGAGAGGGAAGAGACAAGATCATCTCCTTAACTTATACTTCTGTAAATGGCACACGAGAGGCTTTTGAAAGTTCAAAAAAACCCAAACTATTTTATTCAACATAGAGGGGGGGAAGTCAGTTGAAATCAAGGATAAAATGTTTGAAGTGAATCAATAATAACTCTGAAATAACTTACTAATTTCACTAATAATATGTGTTAAATACTGAGTCGTAACAATCGGGGTTTCCCAGGGGGCATGCAAAACTGGTTCCAAAATCCCTTGACCCACCAAACAATCCAGCTCCTTGTCAATTATTGGCTTCAGCATGAAGGGGACGCACTTGGTCTTAAGCCTTATGGGCCACACCTCTGGGTTGCGCTGGAGGGAAGGGGGGGTTGGAGTAGCGACTGAGCATTCCATCAAATATGGCTGGGAACTCGTCACACACCCACTGAAAGTCTACTCAGGCAATTTGGTGTACCCAGGAACCCCCAATGGCTCAAACCAGGCTAATCCTAATAAACTCATGCGACAACCCCCCACCACCAGCAAGTCCAAGAGTCCTTCAAAATTCCGGTACTGCACATGAAACTTTCCCACCACTTTCACGGCCACTTCATTCTTTTGGAAGTCTTGTAGGGTAAAAACGGAAGGGCTGAGGTCCTCAGAAATTATGGAGATGGAGGATCCAGTGTCTAGCTCCATCATGCAAGGGGCCCCCTCGATTAGAACAGTCACTTTAATTTTATCGAGGGTGTCCTGTGGCAAGTGCAGTACCTGGTGTGGCTGGACTGCAGTGGTGTGCAGTTCTGTGGCATACGCAGACTCCATATGGGCGGATTGTCATCTCCGGTTACCCTTGGAACAGCAGGCACAGGCAATGTGGCCAGCCTTTCCACAGCTCCGGCATGTGGCATCTTGGAAACTGCAAGATTTCCACTTGTGGGGCTCACCGCAGCTGGTGCGTGGTGTCAAGGTGGATTTGCTGGCGCAAGTTGTGGCACATGTGCTAGTGTCGTAGTGGCCTGGGTGATGTATTTTCAGGACCTCCTCATCCTTGTCAGAGGTGTCCATGTGGTGGGCTGTGATGTTGGGACTCCATGAAGCTGGCGGGCTCTGAGCTTGGCGGACCTCTGTGGTGAACTGCTCAGCAGCTTCTGCGGAGAGGGCTTCTTCCAACGTGACCTTGAACATGGGGTTCCGCTTGGTGATGACCTGCCCTTGGATCTGCTCATCCCGAAGTCCACACACCAGCTGGTTGCGGAGCACTTCCTTGAGGTCGTGGAAGTTGCAGTGTCGGGCAGCATGCCAAAGGGCTGTAACATAGGCTGTGATCGACTCCCCCGTTGCCTGGTTCCTTCTGTAGAACGCATGGTGGGCTGCAATGACTGAGGGCGTCGGCATGAAGTGCTCCTTCAGCTGGTCTATAATCATCTGGTATGGGGTGTTTTGTAGCTCCACTAGTGCTAGCAGCAAGCGATCTCGAACATTGAGTGGCCGCAGACCCAGAAGAAAGTGGTATGCTTTATTCTGTCATTGTCGACATCAGAGGACTAGAGGAAGAATTCAAAGCGGGAAATGTTGGAGTCCCAGTCCTCAGGAGTGGCATCGAATGTGTCAAAGTGTCCTGGAGCAGCAGCCATGGTTCCTGGTTGCAATGCTGAAGCTCAGTGCACGGTGCAGTGCAGATGAGTCCAAGGTTCACTGAACAGGATCCCACCTTCATCGCCAGTGTTAAATACTGGGTTCAAGACACATTGCAGTGAACAGCTCTACTTTATTTAGTGATTTTCTCCAAGGGAACTCTGAAGCTCTTAACTGCTACACTATAGAGGTTTTCATAAGGTACCTGCTGTTGAACAGTAACAAGCATCCGGGCCTAGTTGAGTCAAGCAGGTTAGTTGGTGTCAAGTCAACCAGAGTTTGCTGCCAGGCCTAAGGCTGCCAGCCTCCAGGTGGGACCTAGAGATCCCTCAGAATTATAACTTAACTCCAGACATCAGAGATCTGTCCTTCTGGAGGAAGTGACAGTGTTATATTTAGCAGTGTTATATTCAGCTGATGCTAATCAAGTGTATACATTTCTTCTGACCACACGTGGGAACAGTTCCCAGCACCAGGGACTTCTGTCCCACACATGAAGGAAGTGGATTTGGAGGTCAAAGAGAAGCTCAGTTTCCCCCTAACTGTCTCTGTGCTTTCGGCACCATGGCAATAGAATGGATAACACCTCAGTTAAAGGTAGTTTTCCCAATGCAAAAAAATAAAGAAATCATAAGGTCACCTGATTAAATTGCTATCTATGAATACTAAAAACATGATTGATGTTTTAAAATCTCATCCAGGTTTCATCTTCTCAAGTGCATACTCAAAAATGGTACAGATTGTGATTTAATCCAGGGGTGTTTTTTTCCCCCTGAAATTTTTTTGATGTTCCAAAATCCAGTATGGTAGTAGTTCATATAATCCAAGAGAGAAACAATTGGGACAAATTTATCTTTATTTGGTTTTTCAATAGGTTGAATGCAACTGTACTACATTTCTAAGGGTTGCTGTGAAATAAGTACAGGCGAACAAATCTGGGACTTCCTTCAATTATAGTTTTCCTTGCCTGAACTTGCATTTACAGGAACAAGCTTGTGATAAAAATCAAGAATCCTAATACAGAGAGTATTGCTTTCCGGGGTTCCTAATAATTCTTTAGAAATTTGTTCTGCTGTTTTGTGATTTTTTCCCCCCTTTGGAGCTATTCATGGACCTTGCCCTTGCCTTCAAATAACCTAACATTCTTTAGTTTCAAGTATATGGTCATACTCCGATCTTTGCATCAGTTTGTTTTCTCTGCTATACATAAATGAAAACTTCAAAGAATGCAACTCTTATTTATTTGCTCAAAATTATATCCCACCTCAACACATGAGCTCATGGTAACAGATAAAACTAAATTTGACTAAAATAAAATATTAAATGTGATATAGAACCCTTTTTAAAGGATGTCAAATCCAAAGTATTTCATTTATTTACTTCATTTATACCTTGGCCTTCTTCCCTTTAGAGATCCAAGGCTGTTCCTATTGTTCTCCTCAGCGCCATTCAGTCCTCACAGCCAATCTATGAGGCAGGTTAGGCTGATATCCAGCACTCACTGATAGTTTCTTATTTCTAGAGATGCTGCAGTTTTCTTTTTCTCAAGCACATTCAACAGTTGAACTTATGTTGTTCAACTTCCATGATCAGATGTAAGCTGATAACTGGATCCATTCAGTTCATTGAATGGCTGTTGAATAGGTTTGCACTGAACTTTTCCAAACTGTGCAGACACCAGAACACTGTGGATCAAACAGATTGACAGCTATTAAGATTGCTAGGGAACACAGAGGAACAGTGAATGGTACTTGCTTTTTTTAAAGAAGTTTGTCTATTTATTTATTTGCAGGGGTCATTTCATAGAAAAAGAGCTGCAGGAGCTCATTAGCATAACTTATTAGCATATGCCACACCCCCTGACATCACCGGAAGTGTGCACCAGCCCCTCTGACAGGCAGAAGCACCTGGGATCCATTCTTTCCCCCCTCTCCCTTGTAGAGTCAAATTCGACTGTGTGACTGAACAACAACAACAACAACAACAACAAAAGTGATTGTAGCTAGGGCTGCCAGCTTTGGGTTTGGAAATTCCTGGATACTTGGGGAGTGGATATTGGGAAAGGCAGGGTTTGGGGTGGGGAGGGGAGGGACCTCAGTAGAGTATAGTACCATGGAGACTACCCTCCAAAGCAGTCATTTTCTCCGGCGCTCTGGTGCGGAGCCTGAAAAAGGCGGGGAGGGCAGTTCAGCAGTCCCCCCCCCACAGTGGTTGCAGCTGTTGCCGAAAGCAGCGGCGGCCATAACATTTTAAAGAGCCCCTCAGGACAGCTGGGGAAGCCAGAATGACCTCTCGCGCGAGAGGTGGAATTTGCCCCTACGAGTCCAAGGCCACCACCCCGGGGCTCAGGGAAGCAGGAGAAAGTTTTGCCCCGTCTCCCCCCCACGGGTGTCGCAGCTGCCACTGAGAACAGCGGCGGCCATAACCTTTTAAAGAGCCTTCTGGGAAATTTCAGGGAAGGCTGGTGCCCAGCAGCCCCCACGAACTTTACGCCGGTGCTCCAGAGGAACTGATCTTGGCCATCTGGAGATCTCCAGATGTCACGTGGAAGCTGGTAATCCTAGCTGCAGCCCTGGCTGATGTGGTGCACAGAGATGGCAGAGGCAGGAGGGAGCACCATCCCAGGGACAGCTGGCCATGGCCTGCAGAAAGAGGGGGCTGCATTCACTATGGTGAAGGGGGATTGACTCATAGTGGCCCAGGCAGCTGGTGGCCCAGCCCTCCTTTTTCTACCCCTCTTCTTGTGGATCTTTCTGCTGCCTGCACAGCTTCCTCCTCCTGGCTGATGCCCATCAAGAGGACATGGGGGGGGCGGACTTGAAGATCTGTGGCTTTCCATGGAGGCCATGCCAACTTCTGGCAGCAGTGATGGTCACTGCCAGCCAAACTAAACTAAGGCTGAGAAGGCACTGCTGTACAGGTTGGTGGTGAAACATGTCAGTGTTGTCCTTGTGACTGCTAGGACCAGATCTTCCACCTATGTCGCTGGGCTTTCTGGCACACATTAGCAGAGGGAGTTTTTCCCCTGGACATGCTACCCAGATGGAGATGTCCATTCTGGAGTGCTGGAAGCATTCCTTTGACCTTTGCTCAGAAGCGCGTCCAAGGCCTCATGGCCAAGAGTGTGCCTTACAAGCGTCCCCTGAAAGAAAGTCTGCCAGGAATGGAGGCCATCATGTGGACGGTGATACCCCCATGATAGTGTGCAACTGTGATGTCAAGGTGCTATGTGGTGTCACGGGCCCTGCTGCCACCTTGCCCCAGCTAGGGGTCCCAGCACCTGCCACCCGTAGCCTCTCCGTACCCTCCAGTATGTCCAGACTGCTTCCCTATGCCCCACAGGCAACTCCCAGAGTGGGGATGATATCATGGGACCATCCTTGGAGATGACCAATGGGCGCCAGATCCACCACCAGCCAGAGCAGCTGGGCCCTGACCCAGGCCTCCAAGGAAGGGGAGGACTACACCATTTTCATGCCCCATATCCACAGCCTGGGTATTCTTCTGACAACCCAGTGACCCGGCATCTGGAGGCACATCCCCACATGTCCACCAAGGAGGAGATGGAGCTAAGTGGCAGGGATGAGGAGCAGGGTGCCCAGGCTCCTGGGGCAGGGGCTAAGAAAGGTGAGGTGCCTTCAGGGGATGCTGGTGAATCCAATGTATAAGCACACTGCTGGGAGCAGGGGCTGACACTCTGCTCTCTCCTCCCCTCACCCCAGGATTCTTTCCCCTGACACTTGTAGCTTTAATAAATCTGCCCATCAGCAAGGTGCTGCAAGAATCTATTTGTGGCAACAGACTACAGATATATGTAATTTTAAAAGGTGTATAGATACATTACGGTAAGGGTTGGATATGGGTATGCAAGGTGCAGAAAAACCAGGTTACACCACACAAACAAGATGATGTTGTTCTCCCTTATTCTGTATTCTGCTTTGCTTAACAGAGTGCAGGATTTAGAGTCAGAGCAAAGACCTTGGAAATAGTAGGATGGGTGAGCTAAAATCTTACTGTGCTGGAATCACACACAGCATTACAGAGAAGAACTTGGTATGGTGAGCAAGAAACTGCCACAGGAGTTGTGACATGGCCCTGCCATCTCAGATATCCTTCATGTCAATTGAAAGCATCTTTCCCTCACCCCCCTGGGCTGCAACTTGCACATTTACAGTTTTATCCTTGGTGTATGCTTAGGGAATGGATGCTCTAAATAAAAAAACATTCACTTCAGAGAGTAAAAATTGTGTGAGGGAAAGCCATGAGGGGAGGGGAGGATAAAACAATGGATGTTGTAGCAGCACCTCTCTGAGCAAACAGATCTACGCTTATCAGCAGACAATAAAAGTCAAAGGAAACCAGCACATCATACCTCCAGACCTTATTTTTTTTAATGATTTGCTATAGTTACAAGATTTGGGAATATACTTTCTTTACAGTAGACTGTGGGGGCGGGGTTGGTGCTTTCTTAACTGAATATGCATTCCATTTCAGGTTAACGCTGCTGAAGAAGAGCCTAAGCACGACTGTCAGCTAAACCTGCTCTTGCCAAAGTTGAAACCAGGGCAAAAAAGGCAGCTTCAAAGGATAAATCTGAGGGAAAGAAAACTGAAATCAAAGGGGAAAGGTGACCAAAGGGGAAGCAAGCTGCAGAGATTAACAAAGACAAAGCAGAGGATTACTTGCCTACAGAAAATAGAAAAGCAAAAATTGTCGAGGTCCCAGTATCTCAGGCAGCAGGAGAGAAAGAAGCAAAATCTGAGTAGCATTGGGTACAAAGGTGTTTAGTCAGTGGTTCTTGTACAATTCAGAGGAATGTTTTTATCTATTTTGTAAATGCAATGGACTGGGGAGGACAGGGAGATCAAAGTGTGGAGGGCAGGGGGAATACAGATGCAGAGGATGTGAGCTGAGGGCACTGGGAAGAGAAAGGGAAAGAAATACAGAGCATAACAGCTCAGCCCCTAAAATCAGGAAACCTCCTGAAACCCTCTTACCCTTTCTCAGTATTTTAACAGACTCTTTTCCTCGTTCATTTACTTAACATGTGACCAAAAAACTTGCTGTGTTTTCAGAGTGAAAACTGAGATGTTGGGGGTTCTGCCTATCAGCAAGTCCTATCTTCACCCCCAGCGGGGGACTTTGGGGGGCGTTCCTGGAAGGGGCGAGGCATCCCCAACATGATGATGTCACATTGGGGACGTCCCCCCTGCCTGCCCACCCGACAGGGGCACCGGCTTCCTGCAGTTAAAGGGGCCCCTTTAACTGCAGAGAGCCGGCATTTCCCCATGCGCCTGACCTCCGTAGAGATTGGGCGCATGGAAACGCTGGCTCCCTGCAGTTAAAGGGGCTCCTTTAGCTCCAGGGAGCTGATGTTTCCGCGCGCCTGATCTCTGAGCGGAGATCGGGCATGTGGCTGGCCCACAGCCACCCCTCTCCCTCCTCTCTCTCAAGAGTTAAACTGCGATCACACACACTAAATAATCCACTTTCAATCCACTTTCAATGCACTTCCCAACTGGATTTTATTGTGTGAACTCACAAAATCCAGTTGGAAAGTGGACTGAAAGTGCAATGAAAATGGATTATTTAGTGTGTGTGATCGCAGCCTATGTCAAAGAAAACAGATGCAGGTAGAATTCTAGATTTCTGGTTTAGCCTTGCTTCCACATGCATGAAGGGGGAAAGTGCAGTCCTAAGCAAACTTTCTCAGCCCACTCGTTTCAGTGGACTGTTACTCTGTTTAGGATTGCACGGCTTAGTGTACGTCTACTAATAACAGCAGCATGTTACGCACAATGAGAAATGTGGATCAAGAATGAGTTTGGAATCAAGATCTGAGAAGCAATTTTAAGGTTTCCAGAAAAATAGCATTTCATTATTATTTTTTCTGAAGAACAGCAAGAGGGAAGTGTGTCACTTGCAAAGAGAATGAGGAAGAGACAGAGGCTTGCACTTTGGCTGGAATGAGGTCATTGGAAACTAGACGCCTGGAAATTCAGTCCATAAGCAAAATGGAACCCTACTGGTATACACCAGTTTTAATCTAAGTTACTTTAATTATCTGGGCTATAATGTACCTGCAAATCAGCTCTTCAGCCGTTGGCACCACAGTGTTCTCCGTAAAGAGGCAATAAAACCAACAGAGCAGCTTTGAAGTCTAGGACCATTTCTAGGCTACGGGAGTCCCTTGATGACTGCGGCCTGTGCAAAGGGCATTGGCTGAACTAATTCCCAGGAGGATCTTTTGAAACTGTTTTTCTTTAACCTTGAGTTATAGAACACTAGCTACTTCTTTTAGGATAACTTTGGTTTCTTTCCCAAAGGTACACCAAAAATAGTTCAGATCAGATATATAACTATTAAGGCTTCAAGGTGGGCAGCTGTGCTGGTCTGAAGCAACAGAACAAAGTTAGAACCCAGTGGCACCTGTAAGACCAACAAAGTTTTATTCAAGGTGTGAGCTTTCGTGTGCACGCACACTTTGTCAGACGATGAAATGGAACTACATACTGTATATATAGGGGTGGCTTGTTAAATTAGCATGCAAAATAGTGAAGATTTTTTTTAACAGATCAAAATGATGACAAGCTTGGTTTCTGGTTATCATCTGTTTGGGTTCAACTAGGGGGGATAACATAGGTATTCAACAGAATTCAAGCCTGTACAAAACAGGGATATTGGTTTCTTATCCTATTATATATGGTAACTCATTCAATCCTCATATATGTATTCTCATCAAGAGGGGCTATACATCCCCTATATTTTGATGTCCCCCCTTTTTTGAAATAGCATATTATAATAGTGATTGTAATGCAATGCAATATCTTTTTGATCTCTGACATAACACTGTACCCCAGGAAAATAATTCTGTCAGTTAACTCCATGTCTAAGTGAGGCAAAATGTTATTACTACTCTTAACAATTAAGAACATATAATTAAATTAATGAAATTTGGAATGGTAGATTTAAATGTAGTTCTCTGTTTTGGGGACAAGGAAAATACTCTACACAGCCAAGATGCTGTAAAGTTCGCCTCCATTCTTGAAAGGAGATGGATGGGGTCTAAGGATGGGAGTCGCACAATTTAGGGCACAACAGTTTCCAGCTGTGACATATTTATTACCTATGTTGTCTCCCCCTCAACCCAAACAGATGATAACCAGAAACCAAGCTTGTCATTGTTTTGATCTGTTAAACCTCGAATAGAACTTTGTTGGTCTTAAAGGTGCCATTGGACTCTAACTTTGTTCTATTAAGGCTTCAGTAATTTTTCTGTTTATGAATAAATGAAAGTCAATGCATTGTGAACAATTTGTATGATTGTCATTATTTTTAATTACCCCAAACAGAAAGAAATAAAAATTAAACAAAATATACAAAGCCAATGTATACATAGAGGGGGGGAAATGTGGTATGGGCCTCTACTGATTCAGAAGGACATGGCAGAGCTGGAAAAAGTACAAAAGGGGGCAACCAAGATGATTGGGGGGTGGAGCACCTTCCCTATGAGGAAAGGCTGAAGAGTCTGGGACTTCTCAGATTAGAAAAGAGATGACTAAGAGAAGATACAAAAAAGGTTTATTAAATTATGTATGAGATGGAGAGAGTAGACAAAGAGTAATTTTTATTCTCCTGAAACACTAGAACTTGAGGGCGTCCAATGAAGTTGATGGGCAATAGATCCAGGGTGGACAAAAGGGAATAGTTCTTTATGGAATTCACTGCCAGAGGATGTAGTGATGGCCACAGGCATACACAGCTTTAAAAGGGGATTAGACAGATTGATGGAGGACAGGACTATCAGTGGTTACTATCCATAGTGACTAAAGGGAACCTTCACATTCAGAAGCAGTCAACCACTGCATTCCAGTGCTAGGAGGCAACACTGAGGGAAAGCCCTGTTGTTGGCCCCTCCAGAAGAACTGGTTGGCCGCAGTTTGAGGCAGGATGCTGGACTAGATGACCACTAGTCATCCAGCAGGACTCTTCTTTTGTTCTTATGTACTTAATGCAGGTGGGGGATTGACTGTATGGTTGAATGATCCTTCAGATCACTCACAGTGACCTTCTGAACTGCCTTTCACGGGTCAGTATTTTCCTTGCAGGTTCTGTGCAGTTCCCCAGGCAAAGTACCTAGAGACCTGTAATCTCAGGCACAAACTGCTTCAAATTAAGAAACTGTAAGCATATTCAATTTTTCTTCTTTGTTTGTTTGCTTGCCTTTTTGTTTCATTTGTACCCTGCCTTTCTCCACAATAGAAACCTGAAACAGCTTATATTATCCTTCTCCCCTCCATTTTCCCTCAGAACCATTTAATGTAGACTTCTTCAGATACAAATAAAACTTTGTTGGTTTTTTTTTTTTTAAAAAATGCTTTTATTAAATTTTCATAGAACAAAAACATTTTTCGATTAATAACAGAGCAGCATAAATAATACATCTCAGAATGAATACAATGCATGACTTGAGAGTAAATTCCCAGGTCTTAACAACTCAAAATATAAAAGGTGTTATAAGACTGCTATAATATATATATACTGAAGACAAAGTATAAAGATCATCCAGGTGCCACTGGACTCAAGCTTTGTTCTGCTGCTTCAGACCAACATGGCTACCCATGATGTAGGTTAGGTTAGGTTTGGTTATGCTGAGAGCGTGTGACTGGCCCAGAGTCACCTAGCAAGCTTCCATGGCAGAGTGGGGATTCAAACCTGGAACTCCCAGATCCTAGTTCAGACAGCTAGGATCTGGGGTAGGGCCTGGGGTTCTCTTGGAATCACTACTGATCTCCAGTCTACAGAGATGAGTTCCCCTGGAGGAAATGATAGTTTTCTAGGGAATCACAACACTATGGAATCACAACCTCACTGAGCTCCCTCCTAACCCCAAACTCCACCCTCCCCAAGCTCCCCCCACAAATATAAAGGAATTTCCTGAGCCTGAGTTGGCAACTCTAAGTCCAACGTTATAACTATACTGGCTACCAGATGTACATGTTAAGCTTATTTGTAATAGTTGAAAGGCATCTAATAAATCAGTAGGAAACCACTGGATAGAATACATAATGGTTATGTTTGTTGTTCTATGTACATGTACAAGCTTCAGTACACTAAAGCATCCCTAAAAAAAAGTATGCACTCACAACATACAGTTGAAACACAATTCATGCTCAAGTCTCCTTCATATTCCTACATGGAAATTCTTTCCATAAGGTAATTTTATGAATTGTGAAGGAGCACCAAGGCAATGTAGAAGGCAATGTGATTACTGTATACATGTGAATGGAAGTTTTGAACACCAGGATGCATACATAAATGGAGTATAGTGATTGAGCAGTGGTGGGATAATGCAGTTTGGTTTCACATGGAGCCCCCGATGAAAACCTGCACAAACACAGAATTATTGACTGGCACTGGGCAGAACATTGGATCATTGCAAAACTTACACCACAGGGTTGTTTTGATCATAACAATGGGGGCTGCAAAGCGCTTTGCATAATGAAAAGAGGTTTTGAAATAATAAAAACAAACAACAGCAGACAGTGACAGTGATGGCTGGGACATCCGACAAGAGCAAAGTTTAAGAAAGGGGCCATAGGCCCTCCTGCATTTCAGTGTGGTTGTTTTCCTACTTGCAAGAACTCATGCATGTTCTCCAATAATTCTGAAGTATGAGTAGTTATCACAACAAATGCTATTCAGTTATATTGCTTTGTGCAATTTAATCCTGAACCTATCTATGAACGAGCATTTGAATCTTATTATGAATCCTGCTACTCCTTCCTGATTCCCTAAATTCACTGTGTGGTGGTTCTCATCCTAGAATCATTGAGTGGTCTCACAGTGCAAAAAGAGATCAGTTCTTCAAAAACGTTGCTCTCTGTGTTCTACCTATCTTTATTTCATCATCGGGTTTCAAAGACAGCCTCCCTCTGAAAACAAACAGAACATGCCAAGCTTTTCATATTGCTACACATCCTTTCAAGTGCAATCTCCAAATGTATCAGTACCACTGGAACCATGTATTAGCAAGGCACTGTCTTAGCAGGTCTCTCTTATGATTACATTTCAGCCTGGCTCTGTCACTTTGAAGCTGAATGCATTTGCTACACAAAAGAAAACAAAATTAATTCTGCCTCCAATGGCTGTTTTCAACAGAAAATCTGCAATAGATCCTATTTTTTTGCTCATTCTCTGTTTCTTTTCATGCACCCAGAGTGCCAGCCATCTCACTGTCCAAAAGCTGATGCAGACAATTAAAGCAATATAAACAATTTAAAAAAATCATACATTAATCATGGAATAAAGGCACATTTAACAGGGCAATCAACAAAAAGCATGGTTAAACAAAAATGTCTTCAGCTGGCTCTAGAATCAGTATCATCTGAATACTTGTGAGGAATAAGTTCCACAATCAAGGCTCCACCATGGGGGGGGGGGGACTGTCTTTTGTGGCCACCCACCTTATTTCATATAATGGGGACCACACAGAGGAGATATTCAGGTGCTAACTACAGTAAACGTTCAGGGATCATAAGTTTAAAAGTACAATTGAATGGTTATGTTCAGACACAGTGGTGGCAGAGAAACGAGCCTACATCACCACCATCACCATCACTCTGTAGTACTCTAGCCAGTGACTGGTTGCGTTTGGATCAAGTTATCCTTGATTTATATTCTGGCTGGCTCTTTAGCCCGTTTCATAGCCTTAGGCTCCTTGGTAAAGTAGGGAGCTGATAGATGCCTTCAAGGAGACATGCCAACTGCAAAGGACATCTCCAGAGATGAACCAGGACATTAAGAAGTGTGCCAACCATGTTAGATGGAAACCCATCCTGATCCTGAAGGGCTCTGTCTGGATCTATCAGCCTTTAGGGGCAGACCATTGTAACATCTCCCCCAACCTTGCAAAAGTTTCAAATCCATGACAGTTTAAACCTCGCCAAAACATGATGAATCCATGGCAAGGAAACAGAATGGGAAATCTCTCCCATTTCTAAACCATTTTGGGGGGAGGGAATTTAAGTGGCAATATTTTTCTGCATAAACATGTTATTTTTACACCAGGGTCCACATCTGGCCCTTTAAAAAAGTCTCAGTATCAGAAAGTGTACTTGTTCAGTCTTGATATCAGAAGGTGTACAAAGGATAGCTAGCAATATTTAGAACTAGGAGTAAGGCCTGTTGTGGGAAGAAATACAACGAGCTCTAGAAGGAAGCTCCAGGTGAGTGTCCTGACTGTGGCTGGTGGGGTGGCAGAGTGAAGGGGAAAATAGAGGAAGGCAAGCCATGTTTATTTCCTTCTGCTTAGCTATAAGGCATGGCTGTTTCAAGTCATTTTGCTGCCCCAAGTGGGTAGTATGGGAGGACAGCCTCATGGTAACAGGTATGGTTTCCTCCACCCCTGACTTATGTTGATTTGGGGATATGCAGTGGCAGCTAAGGTAGAGAAGCACCTCCTCCTATTCCATGTCTTCTGTGTTCCAAGGGTCTGGAAATTGGTTCCATAGCCAGTTACAGGGTTACCAACTCTGAGTTGGGAAATACCTGTAGATTTGAGGGGTAGAGCCTGGGGTTGGCAGGTTTTGGGGTATGAAGGGACCTCAGCAGGGTATAATTCCATAGAGTCCATTGCCCAAAGCAGCCATTTTCTCCAGGAGAACTGATCTTGGAGATCTTCAGTTGCTGCCTGGAGGCTGGCAATACTAAGGGGAGGGCCAGACCTGTATATTTGAGGGGTAGAGCCTGGGGAGGGCAGGGTCTGGGGTGTGGAGGGACCTCAGCAGGGTATAATTACATAGAGTCCATTGCCCAAAGCAGCCATTCTCTCCAGGAGAACTGATCTTGGAGATCTCCAGATGCTGCCTAGATGCTGGCAATACTAAGGGGAGGGCCAGACCTGTAGATTTGAGGGGTAGAGCCTGGGGAGGGCAGGGTTTGGGGTGCAGATGGACCTCAGCAGGGTATAATGCCATGCCCAAAGCAGCCATTGTAATAGCTGGGAAATTGTCTGTAGGGGAAATGATGTGCTGTGGCTGGGGAACACGGTGATTTCTGGGCGGTCTCCAGTCCCTACAGGGAGGTTGGCAACTCCAGTGACTGTTTAAAGGAAGATTGGGATATGTATTTTGGCAACTCCAGTGACCGTTTAAGGGAAAATTGGGATGTGTATTTTACCTCAGGACACATTCAATGACTACCAACAGCAATAGCAAACTGTTTAGAATGTTAGAGGCAATGGCCAATCAGGCCGCATATGTAAATGACCTCAACTTCCAACTGGCTATTGGGGGGAGAGGAATAGCAAACTGTTTAGAATATTGGAGGCGAGAGTCAGGCAACGCAGCCAGTGGATAGGGACAGCTTCTGAGTGACAGGTCAGGGAGCCAAAGGCTGTGGGAGCATGTGGAATGTTCAGAAAAGAGTAATACCAAAAAAGAATTATATATAAGGAGAGATTGGATTTTTTTTTTTCAGTAGGATTTTGAAAGTGTATTTTTCAATGTCTAGTTTGCTTTTCAATCCAACTCATGATAAGGTCATGAGTTTCATTAAAACCTTGGGATTAGAGAGCCTGTGATGGGGAACAAACAATGCGCAGGGGAACTGTGATTACTGGTAACATGTACAAAAAAAAAACTGCTGAACTCAGCTGCCTTCAGCTGGATTGCCATGTATCAGTATGTGTTCTCATCTTTGTTGAAAGCTAAGCATGCATGGATGGGAAAATGCCTTATACTTTGAGACACTGGACTAAGATTGTATTTGTTGTTTGTTTTTTGCCATCAAGTCACAAGCAATTTATGGCTAACTTATGTTGATCCTGTAGGGTTTTCAAGGCAAGAGACTAGCTGAGGTGGTTTGCCATTGCCTGCCTTTGCATAGCAACCCTAGACTTTCTTGGTAAACTCCCATCCAAATACTGTCCAGGGCTGACCCTGCTTCCGAGATCTGATGAGACTGGGCTATCCTGAGCTAACCGGGTCAGGGGCTAAGACTGTAAATGATCAAAACTTTGCAAGCAGAGTGGCACACAGTTACTTTATATAGAAACAGTACCCACTTGCTCCAGATTTGTCCTTTAATCCTCAGTCTTACTACCCTACATATTTAGGATGCAGCAAGTTGTAGAGATATCTGTATCCATAAATATAATTGTTTGTTGGTTTGTTTGATTGATTGATTTATACCCCACCCTATCTGGCACATTCTCTTTTTTTAACATTTTTTTTTCAGTTTCACAAACATTAAAATAAATCAAACATTCCTTTTATAACTCATACTTTTCCAAAAATAAAGTTCATCTTCCTATTTTAACAATTAATATTTTAAACTAGCATTTTCCATTCTTACTATAACTTCTTCATTTTCAGCCAATCTTATATTATATTATATCCCTTCTCTTCCACAATTCTTACTCTGACTTATTTTATAATATTAATGCCAATTTACACAAACATTCAAATGACTCAAACAAATCCTTTTAGAATTCATACTTTTCCAAAAGCAAATTTCATCTTTCTAGTTTAGCAATTAGTATTTTTAACTAGCATTTTCCATTCCTACTATAATTTCTTCATCTTCAGCCAGTCATATATTATATCCCATCTTGTCCAAAATTCTTCTTCTGGCTTATTTTGTAATATTAAAGTCAGTTTGTCCATTTCAGCTATCTCTAGTATCTTATTTTGAAGTTCCTTTATCGGAGGTATATTTTTGGATTTCCATCGCCTTGCTATCAATATTCTGGCTGTGGTTGAGAAATATGTGATTATTTGGGTATATTATTTTAGTTAGTCCAGGATCATGTTGAGCAACCATATTTCTGGTAGTAGAGGAATATTGATTTTTAGAATCTCTAAAAATATTTTTGCAATTTGTTTCCAAAATTTTTGAATTCTATCACATCTCCACCAAATGTGGAGGTACGTTCCTACATTTTTTCCCCACATCTCCAGCATAAGTTGGACGACTTTGGAAAGCACTTTGCTATTTTAGCAGGGGTTATCTGGCACATTCTTGAGAGTTTCATCTCACTAATAGAGCATTACATGAGGCACTCCTCGTGTTTTGACAACTCTGCTCCTTTAATCCAGGGCAATGTTTTAGACTGCCATAATCCCCTCCAGGACTTGGTGTGGGCAGGAACAGGGAGAAAGGAACTTGTCACTGCAGCTCCAGACAGAGAAAGAGTTGGACTTACTAAACTGTGCTCGTGTTTGAAACTATGCTGCCTCCTCATTTTGATGCCTAGCATTAAGGACACAGCAGCATTGTCTTCACTGGCACTACTGTATGAGTAATATGGATGGGAACCAATCCTGCACTGGGTTTGCTTTAACAAAGCAGTTGGAGGAGATGAAGAGGGGTACACAGTCTGTGGATGGAAGTAATAAACAACATGCGGGTGTCTTCCCTTCCTTTCCACTAGTGGGCACCTGTGGTTCATTTTCATTCATTTGGGATAAGAAGTGGACCTTTGAATAGTTTAGCACAGGTTTGGGGCCATTCAATAAATGCTAAAGGTGTTAGAAGGATATAACTTTGTTTAGGATTGCTCTGTATACAATGAAGATGCAAGTTTATTTTAAATGGAGAAGAAAAAGTGTGGCTAGAACCAAAAACCCATCTTAGATCAAGGCTACTTCACACATATTTCTAAAGTATTTTAGGCATGCTTTGTGTGTTGCTTTTTCTTGCCCTCTAGTGGGAACCATCACTTCAACAATGCAGGAAACAGAGAAAGAAATCAGCAATGCCCCAGGAAACCCTTTTCCCCCATCAACAAATCTTATGGCTTTGTGTGGCAAGAGGAACAAACTTTGAGTCGTTGCGACCCCATCCCAGCCGCAACACCCGGTGTACCGTCCGCCTGGATACCAGACGCCGGATGATGGACTCCCTCAGCCTCCCCCTCTGCCGAGCGCACCTACACTGCCGCCCGTGGCCCCCGTCAGTTCGGTGGTGCATGGCGAGCCCAGGCAAATCCCTTTCTGTGGCCTGGAAGACTCTTTCATGTCTTGCCTCGATGTGACACCTGCCCTGCCCTCTGGTCAGGACAGTGTCAAAGGGGGGAGCGAGAGTGAAAACGAGCCTAACCCGCCAACACCGGATGGTGCAACGAAAGCGACTGTCAAGCCTGACTTTATAGCTATTGTCATTGGACCGGACGAGGGATGTGACTGTGGGTACATGTCTGAGGACCTCTCTACGGAGGAGGACCCGGTGACACAGGTAGCACGCTGCCCGTGCCCGGCGGAAGACATGCCCAGCCCGCCCCCGCTCCCTTCCAATTCCCCCCACTGATCCCACTGGCACAGTGGACGCGGCACGCTAGTTTGAGCTATGCGGTTCGGCTAGCAGCTGGAGCCCTAATATTGCCGTTTTCCCTGTGGTCAGAGAAAAATCAGTGACACTTCCCCCCCC
>NW_015162042.1:20072-152811 GCF_001447785.1 Gekko japonicus
TCTCTGCTCATAGGTGCTGTCAGGAGGGAACCCTTCCATCGCCACCGCCGCCGCGTTCTGCGGCTCGGAATTAAAGGGCCAGCCTTTACAAAGGCTGCGCCCTAGCAGCGTTTGTGCTGCACGAAGAAGATGACCGGGAACTACCTCAACGCCCTGTGAAGTCCTTTGGTTCCACCATTGGGACCTCTCTATTTCTTTTGGTTGGAGGTGTGTCTGCACCGCTCCTCCTGCCCCCCCTCTCTCTATTGAGTGAGCTGCTTAGCGACACAAGCGGCTCCCGTTCAAAAGATTTTTCTTTCAATTCGGAGGATTTTTCTTTTGTTCCAAATTCCAATCTTTCCTTTCAACCAGTTTCGTGGGAACACCCCCTTGGGGGGTGAACCGAACTCGAGCGTGTGTGGATGAACCTGAGAAATTTGACACCCAGTTGTCTTTAAGCGGCCTGGAAACCATGGCTGCGTTATAGGTTTGGCGAATCCAGCCTGCGCCGAGGTGTGCAGCCTCCTTCCCCTTGGTGAGGGAGGAGCCCTGGCGTGGCCTGACTTCAAGCCGAACCTAAGCCCGAGCTTAATCGGTGCTGGCCTCATCCACTGCACTAAATCGCACCGCCTGCTATGCAAATCATGGCGACGGAGAGTTCGTTTGTCGGTCTGCCTGTCAGCCGACAGCCCGATTCTGTGTTGTTTCTTGCTATGTTTTCCAAATGTATTGCAATTGCTTTGCCTGTTTAGAGTTGTTTACTCAATGATTTAAACTGGACCCAGGAGGCTTAGCGTGTTGCTAATCTGCATACGCTTCGCTGTCCGAGCGCACGAACGGCCTCGGGCACGGCCGTCGGCCGATCCTTCCTTATAAGGAGATCCCCATGCATCCGAATGGAACCTTGGATTGTGCCACCGGCACTGGCTCAAAGGGGGGAATCCTTTTGTTTGTGACTTTCTATTCTTGACTGGGAGTGGGAGAGAGTCCCCCGGAGGGGACCCTCGAGTGTTTAAAACTGGTAATCCATTTGAAATCGGATCACAGCAGAGGCGTCACTCGTCCTCTAGCTAAAAGAGGTCTAGACCTCGAGGCGGAGTTCACCAAACCTATAAGCCAACCAGGGATCCCATGGCTCTGCACCACACAGCGCACGAGTTCAGGTTCCTTGTGCGATGGTTTGGCCCATTCAATAGGAATGGCCGATGGAGACCGAGCCTAGGAGGTGTTGTAGCCAGACTGTGTTTGCGATCATGGTGCACCGGCGAGAACATGCGACCGTTGTTTTATCTTGAATAAGACCTCCCGAAAATGTCTATAGTGTGCCTAGGAGTGCACTCACCGGCTTAGTCTGCTTTAAATAAACTGTGTTTATCATGGGATCTGCGAGTCCCAAGGTGCTTTGGGAAGCAAAGGGGGGAGACGATTTGCATATGCATAACCATGCCCCCACCAGTGAGAGGACCCCCTCCCCTGCCAGGACTGGCACGGTACTGGAAGCCCTCTTTCGCCCAAACACCGACACTACACGCGGCTGCGTGAATGCTGCTACTGTTTATTGCTGCTTGCCTCAATGAATCCCACGGACCGCCTCCGCTTAGGGAGACGATGGGGTTGTTTTACTCAGGGATCGGTGAAGGCTGCTTTATTCCTGGGAAACTGGGACTGTTTGCACACCATGCCTTGTGGTTTAGCTGTGAATTAACTGTTTTGTTGTTTTGTTTCCATGCAAGCAGGTTTGACATGCATTGAGCTGTCACTAGGGCATCACATGCACATCTGAAGTGAACACCCACGGCTCTTACTTGTCTGACGTCATTGCTGCCCCCCCCCTATTTTGATTTGGCATTTTTGGTAAGTATAGGACAGGTCTTGGTATTTTTCCCTTTTCAAAGGAAAGAAACCCGTCCTCCAACGTTAGCTAGATTTAGACAGGAAGCACGGATGCCTCTGTCTGGATGGCGACACCCCGACACCGAAGACGTGTCCGCCTGCCTGCCTGCTCTTTCTGCTGACGTTGCCTGTCATGGGCCCGGACTCTGTTCATGACCACACCAAACCAGATCACATAGGGGTCACCAACGCATGGACTTGGACATTCTTTTGCACCTGCCTGGCATGATGACGTTTCACTTCCATGCCAGCGCCTTGGAGTGGCACCCGCCACGTGGACTCAATGTTTTGTTGTCGTGGCAGGCCGAACTTTTAGTTCTGCCGCCGCGAAAGGGGGGACTGTAACGATATGAGCTTATGTTTGTATTTCTGTATAGTGGTGATGCTGCTTATGTGTGTCTCTAGCATGAATACCTATGCATTGTGTATTCAGGGATTGCTGTATGTTGTGTGTTGCTTTGTTCTGCATCTCATGCTTGCCTAGAAATAGGCTGGCCTGGGCCTGCCGTTGCACATACGGACCATGTGCGTCCCTGGAATGTATCCCATGACTCTTTGGGATGGAGAAGACACCGCGCCATTGCACCCACTTGGAGAGCTATGGAAAATCCCCAGCGAACCCCGGCATTCTTGGAATGGAAAGAGCAAGTGACCCTACTCCCTTAATCTGGTTTGGAGATCTAAAGACAATAGCGTTTATGGCTTTGGAGCAGGAACCAGATCTGCAAATCAAGAGGGTGTCCATGGGAACGGAAGATTCACACCTTGCCAAAAGGCACCTTTGATGTAGGAGTAGGATCTGCATATTGCCACCACCCCTCAGGAGAGCGTCATCCCCTCGTCATCCCCTCGTCACCCCCTCTTCATCCAGTAGTGATAGTTTAGAGGACGGGTTTGATAGTTTATGGCTGGATAGCACATGCCCCAAAAAGAGTTTATTTAAGGAGAAACTCTCCTTTGTCTCTCTGGTTAACCCACCCTCCCCATAGCAGTGCACTAAGGTGCTACAAGTGACTCTACTACTTAAGTTCTCCGGAGTCGCGACCCAGAGAGCTCACACGTGGTTTGGCTGGTCCTACCTGTGTGCCTTGGAGTTCACAAGCTGCTGCATTTCGGCTGCCCAGCGTTCCAAGGAGGAGAGTTCTTCCTCAGCTGGACCTCAGATGAGTATAGCCGTGCCCCATTGTGTCATCCCCATTTTGATGCTTTTGTTATTTTCTATGCTGTAATTGTTCTAATGTACTATTGTAACTAAGGAGCTTGTATGAATTTGTATGATTCCGATTTTGTATGCCTGATGAAGAACCTTTAGTAAAGACAACATTTATTTAAGGACTAGCGTGTTGTCTCACTTCCTGGGATATAGCCGAGCGTCTCATTCGCCATCCGACCTCTGTATAGACTGGTATAGAACTTACGCACAGCCACAAACACCCAATTTTCCTTGGTAGATAACTTGGATTGGGTCTCCAGGAATTTCCTGGAGAAGTTGGCATAACACCAGTGGCACCTTTAAGACCAACAAAGTTTCATTCACGGCATGAGCTATCATCTGCACGCACACTTCCTCAGACACAGTGAAATGGAACTTACCAGACTATACATATAAGGCAGAAGTTGAACAGCAAATTAGCATACAACATAATGAAATGTTTTAACCGATCCAAACAGGAATAGCAAGCTAAGTGTATAAGCTCATCATTATTTGAATTTAATTCTGGGTGGAAACAGTGTGGAAAATCAATGTCAAAATTGGCATCTCCCTTATAAATAAAAGCCGAATGGTGGTGGCACTTCTCTAGAACATTCCACACGCTCCAAAATCAGTGCGCTCTCTGATCTGTCATTCAGAGGGTCTCCCTATCCACTGGCTGCTTTGCCTGAGTCCTGCCTCCAACATTCTAAACAATTTGCTTTTCCTCTCCCCCCATAGCCAGTCAGAACACAGAGGTTATTTGCATATGCAGCCTCATTGGCCTCTGCCTCGGAACACAGAGGTCGTTTGCATATGCAACTTGATTGGCTTTTGCCTCTAATATTCTAAACAGTTTTGCTGTTCTGAGGTAAAATGTGTCCAATCTCCAGGTGAGGGCTGGAGATCACTCAGAATTACAACTGCTTTCCAGATGGCAGAGATCAGTTCCCCTGGAGAAAATGGTGGGCTCTGTATCCTTATATGCTGCTGAGGTGGCCCCCATATGACAGCCAATGTGACGTAGCAGTCAGGGCTTCAGAGCACAGGAGAGGCTGCAGGTGTGTGGGGGGTGGAAAGCTGAAGAGTGAGGGGGAAATAAAGGTAGGGTGATGATTGGCTGGGAAGGAGATAGGGTTGCCAACTCCAGGTGGGAAATTCCTGGAGATGTGAGGGATGGAGCCTGGAGAGGGTGAGGTTTCAGGAGGCGTGGGACCTCGAACAGGTACAAAGCCATAGACTCTACCCTCCAAACCAACTATTCCCTTCTGGGGAACCATAGTTGCCAATCTCCAGGCGAGGGCTGGAGATCACTCAAAATTACAACTGTTCTTTAGGTAGCAGAGATCAGTTCCTTTGGAGAAAATGGTGGACTCAGTGTCATTATACCCTGCTGAGGTCGCCACAGCAAATTGACACTGAGTGTCCAAGGCCGGGGCACCCACCCAGAGCCTCTTTCTAGAGGCCGTTGTATTTATTTCCACAACTTTCTTAATTGTGGAGTGCTAAGAACATTCATCTGAGACCCTGCTGTCACGCTCCATCCCATCTCCTCTCAAGCATGGAGGTAACTAATAACATATTTTTCTTTGAGGTGGGGTGATTTGTACTGCTGTGTTATGTCTCCAAAGGAATGCATTCCATTATACTATTCTAATTCATTGCTTTATACTACAATCACTATTCTAATCTAATATCCCAAAAAAGAAATACACTAACATAAAGAGGATGTATAGCCCTTCTTGGTGAGGATACAGATGTAAGCACTGAATGAATTTAGCATATCTAGTGAGATAAGAAATCAGTATCCCTATTAAGTCCTGGGAGTATTATTGTTCCGATGACTTTAGCTTCATCCCTTTATTCTATTCAGTTTTCCAATTCTCCTTAACTCACCCACTCCAGTTCATTAAAAGGGAATTGCTTTCCATAAAAACCTATATTTAAGCAGCACAGCCCTTAACATGGATGAGTATTGAGAAAGTGGTGGATTTAGGAAGAGATATTTAGGGACGGCGTTCTCATGACTCACTCTTTCTGAATAAATGTATTATTAAAAGTGTTTAGGGATTTTTTCACATATAGTGGAAGGTATTGAAATGGTTTTATGAAAATAAAAAGGTAACTAATTGTTTGTCTAGCCTGAAGTATGTTTGAGCTATATCCGTGATAAAATTACAATATTTATGTATTTATTTATTTATTCCATTTTTGCCCCATCTTTTCCCCATTGGGAACCCAAAGTGGCTTACATCATTCTCCTCTCCTCCATTTCAGTTGCTCAGTGTACTTTATCTGAGTATGTGCTCCTTCATAAGAACATAAGAACATAAGAGATGCCAATGTTGGATCAGGCCAAAGGCCCATCCAGTCCAACACTCTGTATCCCACAGTGGCCAGAAATACCAGTGCCATCAGGAGGTCCACCAGTGGGGCCAGGACATTAGAAGCCCTCCCACTGTTGACCCCCCCCCAAGCACCAAGATGACAGAGCATCACTTGCCCCAGAGTCCCTATCTATACCTTGTGGCTAATAGCCACTGATGGACCTCTGCTCCATATGCTTATCTAATTCCCTTTTGAAGCCGTCCATGCTTGTAGCTGCCACCACTTCCTGTGGCAGTGAATTCCAAGTGTTAATCACTCTTTGGGTGAAGAAGTACTTCCTTTTATCCGTTCTAACCCGACCGCTCAGCAATTTCATGGAGTGCCCACGGGTTCTTGTATTGTGAGAAAGGGAGAAAAGTACCTCTTTCTCTACCTGCTCTTTCCCATGCATAATCTTATAAACCTCAATCATGTCACCCCTCAGTCGTCGTTTCTCCAAGCTAAAGAGCCCTAAGCGCCTTAACCGTTCCTCATAGGGAAAATGTTCCAACCCTTTTATCATTCGAGTTGCTCTTTTCTGCACTTTTTCCAAAGCTATAATATCCTTTTTAAGGTGTGGTGACCAGAATTGCACACAGTATTCCAGATGAGGTCGCACCATTGATTTATATAGCGGCATTATGATATTGGCTGATCTGTTTACAATACCCTTCCTAATAATCCCCAGCATAGCATTGGCCTTCTTTATTGCAGTCACACACTGTCTCGACATTTTCAGTGAGTTATCTACTACAACTCCAAGATCTCTCTCTTGATCTGTCTCTGCCAGTTCAGACCCCATCAACGTGTATTTATAGTTAGGATTTTTGGCTCCAATGTGCATCACCTTGCACTTGGCCACATTGAACCCCATTTGCCATGTTGACGCCCACTCGCCCAACTTTGACAGATCCCTTTGGAGTGCCTCACAATCCTCACTGGTTTTCACCACCCTGAACAACTTCGTATCATCCGCAAATTTAGCCACTTCACTGCTTACTCCCAACTCCAAATCATTAATGAACAAGTTAAAAAGCAGTGGACCAAGTACTGATCCCTGTGGTACCCCACTGCTTACACCCCTCCACTGGGAGAACTGCCCATTTATACTCACTCTCTGTTTTCTATTAATTAGCCAGTTTTTGATCCATAAAAGGACTTGTCCTTTTATCCCATGATTTTTGAGCTTGCTTAGGAGCCTTTGATGAGGAACTTTATCAAACTTTATCATAAAAGTGTATTATAGGAAGCACCTTTGTTAATTTTTTCTTGTACATCTTGTGTACTTTCCCTTCAATTTCCCATGATGTTGTAATGCTAACTCTTCAAGAACAGGAAAGTTTGCAAAGTGAAGATCACTATGGGCCTTCAGTTCTCTCACTATGTAATCATAGGGACCCATTGGGAGTGTTATGTTCAATTTCACCTCTTAGTTTTGGATCCTGCAGAGTGTTAGCTGGGCTTCAATACCTAAACAGGAAATTTTGCACCTCCCAGTGCGATCATCTATGAACCCTGAAATTGTTTCTGCATGAGTCAGTGGACTTCAAGGAACACCATAGGGGTGGGCAGAAGTGGAGACTTTTGCAGGGAGAGGAATCGGCAAAAATTGTCTCCTTCTTCTGTGAGCAGAAATATCTAAGGTGGTCTTAACGAGGTTATGAGCCAAGATACAGTATTCTGAAAACTATTTTAAGTACTTTTCTATACTTATTGTGTTTCACTTATTTAAAATAGCCTATTAAAATATTTCTGAACATAGGCTTGGATCTGTGTGAGGTCCACACAAGGTCCCCTGATTTTCCTTGCTCTCCCCTTTCTGTCTTTTCTATCAGTAGAGCTCCACTGATAGAAAAGAGAGGAGAGGACAATATCTCCCCCTCCTCCTGTCCCACTGCAATTTCTCAACCCCCCAAATAAACTTTCTCAGCATCAGAAATGGTTGGTCAAAGAGGGGAAATCCAGGAAGACTGGCAACTGTCAGTGCCTTCCACTGATGGATCGTAGGATCCAGCCCACTATACATCCATTTCTAACATCTTCCTGAGCAGAAAGGTGCTAAATCATATATTTCTCTAGGCTGACAAGAGAGTGTTAGAATCAGGCTGCATTGTAAATCTCAGTTCCCACCAATTGTTCACCTATGAATCATCAAGTAACTCATATGGATTTATGAACCATCCTATAGAGTGTTATGAAAGCCACCTACTTGTGTGAAGGATGATGCACTATCATTGCGGGCAACCTGACACAGACTGCATCAGAGTAATCTGTCCCCATAAATAAAGTGATGCAAAAAATCACTGCAAAGATGCATGATAGATATAGAGGGCAGAAAACAAACATAATTGGTTGCACTCAACAAGCCACACTACAAATGTCACTCAAAGAACATGAGTTTCCAACCGAACCCACTGCACCCCTAGGGTTCAAGGGACTACTTGGCATGATGGCGGGGAGGCTGCAGTAAAAAGGAGAAATTGGTAAAAAGCACTTCGTCCTCAGAAGTGCTCTTCTGCTCCTAGAGACAGGGGTCATTTCATAGAAAAAGAGGTGCAGGAGCTCATTAGCATAACTCATTTGCATATGCCACACACCCTGACATCACCGGAAGTGTGTCAGAAGGCAACACCCACCACTCAGGCTCCACTGGACTGTTCTGGATTGCTAGCTACTGGGGGGGTGGGGGAATGTGCAGATCTGTCCTCGCAGAGGAGGGAGAGCTTGTACCTGAATAAAACCTGGTCTTAAAGGTTTTGGACTGGGGGCCCGGGGGGGGGGGCTCTGCAACTTACCTGGCTGCTTCTTGCTCTGACTGAGGGCTGCAGGGAGCAGGGGGTGGGGCTTGTTGCATGTACCCGCCCCCTGGGCTCTTTACTGCCGGAGCTCCACTCCTGTGCGCTCCTGCAGGAAATGACCCCTGCATAGAGATAAGTGTTCAATGCAACAGCAGCAGCAGGATTCTTTTTAGATTGGACCTGTAAGCTAGATGCAGGCAGGTGCCAGAGATACCATCACGGGGTTGAAGTTAACAAAGTCATCAAATCCTGGTCACTAGAAAGGTCTCATGGACATGTGTGAGTTTGTGTTGCACTAAATACAGCTGCTGATGCTCTTAATTTGATGTAGTCTTCAGCCATGAATATCTTCCAACCACTGGCCTTCTATAGAAGTCTGTTTTAGAAGAAAGCAGATTAAGCGGTTTCAGCACAAAACCTATTTATGCCTCTAGGTTCTAGAAGGCTCTGAGTGCTGTTTATCACACTACCACAACTAGTTCTGTTACAATTTTTTATTCTTTCTACATACAGCAGCTTTTTGCTTAACATCTGGCCACAGTGTTGAGAAGGTACCAAGGAAACCAATTAGGATTAAGATTCAATACACTGGTAACATGGAAAACGACCTAGATGTGCCCTGTTTAAGGTTTGGATCCCAAATAGTGTTCATAGAGAAAATTCAAGAAATGAATAAATTACTTATGGGTTCCAATGAATCTTCAGTGCTGCTTTTTGAAAACTATATTAGATTCCTGATCGATAATAAAGAACCAACAATCTTGCAGGGAAGAAGCATAGTTACCTGGAGAGAGCAATAGAAACTCCAAATTTTAAAACGAATGCTCTTCTCTTCATTTATGAGCAATGCTTACATCAGCAGATCAGCCTTGAGAAGGAAAATATTAAGAATCGAATTGAATACTAATCATCCATGGCTATGGCATGCTAAATGCTAATTATTCTGTTTTGGCCAACTACTAAGAAAAAAGGGATAATACTATCTTCATACTAGCTAACAAGAAGCCTGAAAATGAGTATTTATAACAACTGGGACTTTATCTCCAAAGATTCTCCCCACCACAACCCAACCAACCATGTCATGCGTTGCATTTCAGAGATGCTATTTACTATTTTGGGAGCGTGCTTGATGCTGGCACATTCCATCCCAGGAGACACCTGGTGCTGTGGGAAACCAACTGGCAAAAAATGCTGAAAGCCATCAGGCCAGAGATCTGACTAATTAAATACAAGAGAAAAATCTGAAGTAAATTTGTTGTGTGTTATGCCTTAGTTTAAGTATTACAGTTACTAAAATCCAGGGCTTTAAAGTTATAAAGCTGTGTCTGAGTTGTGATACTTTAGAGTGCAAGTTGGGGTAGTGTCTCAAATGATGGACTGCTCCTCCACTCCCCTCAATTCCCCGTGTTTACTTGTCAGGGAGAACCATTCAAGTCTAGCCATCTCCTCAGACATTCTGTCTGCCTGCCTGCCTGCCTGCCTGCCTGCCTGCCTGCCTGCCTGCCTGTCACAGTCTCTGAGGATCTGGCAAACCAGGACCATAGCCACAGTGGTGCAAAAAGGGACAGTACCCCATGTATCATTTATCAGCATTACAGGTTGGTGTGAAATCTGTCAGAAATTTGTCTTTCAGTATAAATTTTCTTTGTCAAAAAGGAAGGAGTTGAGGTAAAAAGTCTGAATCCTGTCATAAATCTTCCAAGGGTGACTTCTTTATGCAGTTGGCTAAAACAGAATTAGCAGTTAACAGGACTAAAGAGTCCTGATTTTAAAAGCCTGCAGGGGTGTTGGGTGGAGCACCATTCTGTTAGCACAGTAAAGGATGCATAGAGGTAAGTTCAAGATTACTTCTGCCCCTTGCTTCAGTCTAGTGATGGGCAAATTCCCCTTTCCATGACTCAGAACAAACCTGAAGAATACTAGTATGTGAGGGGTTAGCAGCAATGCTCCCTCTAAGATGTGAAGTCTTGTGAGCAGAAATTCTACTTTGTGAGCTACTGGCATTAAAGTTGTGAGCAAGCGATTTGGCTACTGCATACATTAGTTTGCTCTGGAGCCATCCTTCCTGAGCTAAGGGGAAAATGTGTGAGCCGGAGGCTAAAAAACTGTGAGCTAGCTCAAACTAACTCAGCTTAGAGGGAACACTGGTTGGGGGTAGTAGGAAGAACATTAAACAATGTTAATATATTTGAGTTTAAATTTTTTTTTAGGGTTTTCACCTGCAGAGAGAACTAGGTCCCAGCAAAATTTCTCTGTATTCCTTTTCCAATGCCTTTCCAATCATTAACGATTTCTTAATATCTTCTACATAGTACCTATATTTCTAATTAATCTCCTAAAATTTAAGGAACAGAATAGGGGAAAGAAGTACACCAGTTTGGTATAGTGGTTAAGTGTGCAGACTCTAATCTGGGAGAACCAGGTTTGATTCCCCACTCCTCCACTTGCACCCAGCTGGATGACCTTGGGCAAGTCGTAGCTCTAATAAGAGCTGTTCTTGAAAAAGAGCAGTTTCTGTCAGAGCTCTCTCAGCCCCACCTATCTCACAGGGTGTCTGTTGTGGGGAAGGGAAAGGAGTTTGTAAGCCACTTTGAGAGACCTTTGGGTAGTGAAAGGCGGGGTATAAATCCAATCTCTTCTTCTTTGCAAATGTATTTGTAGAAGCCCATTGGTTGGAAGGACATAACAACATAAGAAGAGTCCAGCTGGATCAGACCATCTACTGTAGCATCATAGCTACCATGGAGGGAAAACAAACAGGAAGGAGTTTCTGAAGAAAACAGATCATTTCCTTGGCTTTAACATCCATATTTTCAGAATAACTTGGTGGTAGAGAGGGGAAACTGGCAGTCTTAAGCAGTGGGTGGAGAAACACTCGTCAGGAATGCTCTAGGCCAGGGGTCCCCAAGCCTGGGATCTGTCAGAAACTGAGTGGCATGTTTGCAGCCCGAATAGCTTTGAGGTTTAGCATCCTACTACTAAATGCATTGGAGCTGCGGTGGCTCAAGTGGTTAAGACGCTGAACTGCAGGCTGTGGAAGGTCGGTAGTTCAGCAGTTCGAGACCCGAGTTTCCACATGACGGAGTGAGCTCCCATCTCTAGTTCCAGCTCCTGCCAACCTAGCAGTTCGAAAGCAAGAAATTGCAAGTAGATAAATAGGTACCACTCCGGTGGGAAGGTAACAGCATTCCGTGCGCCTTGGTGTTTAGTCATGCCGGCCACATGACCACGGAAACGTCTTCGGACAGCGCTGGCTCTTCGGCTTTGAAATGGAGATGAGCACCGCAACCCTAGAGTCGGACTCAACTGGCTTTTGAGCAAGGGAACCTTTACCTTTACTAAATGCATTATATTGTTCCTGGTTCTGTGATAGCACTACATGAGCATGAAAGTTCTTGTACTACTGTATAGAATATTTCCTGAGGAAGATCCGGTTTTTGGAACATTGTTGTTATAAAATCTGGAGTTGACATTGATGTATTCTTATGCAAGGATTTTCTTATGATGTGATGGAATTTGTTTATTGTTGTGATGTAGTGTTTATTGGTAGCAATATATAGTAAAAAGACATTGTAAGCCTTGCTGACTACTTGGTTTGTGAGTCAGACTCTCACAACTGTTTTCTCAGTATTTGTTTCTAGACTAGGTCGTGACTGTCCACATTTGTCTAATCTTCTTTACACACATATATAGCCTTCAACATGGTAATGCATGGAGAGAGGGAGTGAAAAAGCTGAGTGGTATGGGTACGTGAGCTATGCTGGCTAGCATAGCACCCAGAATTGCCAAATGCTAGTATGGAGGATAAGACCAAGAGAGGGGCTGACAGAAGGAACCACAGAGAGCTCTCTCTCTCTCCCTCTCCCTCTCCCTCTCTCCCTCTCTCTCTCCCTCCAAGAAAGGGACAGGAAGAACAGCAGCAGACGGAGGCAGGAAGAACAGTGTGGTTGTGAGGGAAAATGCCTTGAGGATAATAGCAGTAAACCAAGTAGGTTGGAGGGCCGCATAGAAAGAGCTTGGGGGGTTGCACGTGGCCCACGGGCCACAGGCTGGGGACCCCTTCTCTAGGTTGATCCTGCATTGAGCAGGGGATTGGACTAGGTGGCCTTATGATCCCTTCTGTGATTCTGTGATTCTATGAAAAGGACCTCTAGGCCTGCAGATTTTGCTGTGAACATGTTAGACTGTTGAATTTACCGTGTTCAAAGGTGTCAGTCAGATGTGGGCCAATTACCCAGCTAGTTCAGCTCATAACAAACATCTGCAAACAAATGCCGAACAGTATTGCAATTTGCATCAGGATTCTGCAAAACTGCCTGCTATCAGCATTATTAGGGACTACTCAGACAAACACCAAAGGGGAGGATTCTATTAAAACATTTGTTTATGACCGATTTATATGATTTGTGACTAATTTAATCGTCTACTTAAGTAATTGCCCGCTGAGCACAGCAATTATGCAGAAAGGGTGGGGAGTAATAGAACTCAGTCGAGCTGGGTGAGACTGTACCTGCACAAAAAGCCAATTATCCTGTACTGCATGGTGAGAAAGGAATATAGTAAAGCAAGCTGCTGAACAGACATGAACCAGTCCTTGAAAAAAATAGCTCCCTATACACTACTGGCAAATAGGACGTGAGCCTAAGTGTTGGCTGTTCAAGCACCCCTAAAGGACTCTTTAGATGTCTCTTTATTCTTTAGCCAGCAAGCGGAGTCCAGTTTAGGAACCCCGGGGAATGTCATTGCAGAGTATCTGTCATAACTAATGTCAGACATCCCAGACTCTGTTATGTTAGGGTGCAGTTCTGCATAGTAATGCATTGTCAATTGCCAGTCTAAGGTTCTGAACAAAACTCCCCAGCATTTGACCCTGGCACCCCATTTCTTTTAACTGTTATTTCACAAGGTTACAGACCTGTTGTCATTGTTGTTATTTGGATTTCTACTGATGACATGAACAATACTTTTCAAAAAATAACTCTTACCTAGCTGCCATATAGTTTTAAAATATATCCCATTCAAAGACTTTGATAAAATGAAACCGGATGCAACTATTGTGGTCTCTTCCTCTTTTGGTGGTCTCTTCCTCCCTGTTCCTCTATGTGCTCTGGTCAGCAGAGCTATTTTACCCTACAGTAGTCACAGTAGGAGCAGGAAGACTTGCTAGAGAAATTAAAACAAGAGGAGCCATTAAAAATCTGCTAAGGCATGTTATGGTGCACATTTGGTGCATTATTTTTCCCATTTACTGTACATTTTACATTTACATTTATTTTACATTTTGTGTGTAATGCCTTTTGTGTGTCCCCCCCCCCCCCCAACCCCCCTCCCCCTCTCCAAAGGAAAGCTTTGAGGCAGATGGTGATGAACATAAATTTATATTTACATAGAAGTTTTTTTTCATAATACTTGCATGAGAAAGTGAGTTACAGAGAAGTTATATCCACATCATATTTATCAAAGTTATCTACAATAAAGTAATATCCATCTTCTATAAAGCTTTTTGAAAATAATCATTGAAGAATTTATACTCAGATTTAATTTGGCAGTCACTGAACTGAGTTTGCTCGTCCCCTTCAATCTATTGAACAAGGTTTATGTATCATAAGAATTCTTCAGATATGAAAAAGTTGCATTGATATGTAAAGAAAGCCCTGTGGACATTCATGTTAGTAACTGATGGAGTTACTCCTACAAGTCACAGTTAATTCTCCTGATAGTATTGTCATTTTGATGCAGGTCTATAAAAGACCTCTGTGGATCTGTGCTTTGGCCCAACCTCGTCAGTGCATTTCCTTGAGTAAAGTAAGCTTACATAAGGCTAGCTCTTATACAATATTCACACAAATTTCCCATTCACTGAAAAAAAGGCTTAGAAGAAAGGTTTCTGAATCCAGTCCTACTGAGTTGATTACAGCATACTGCGACACTCTGGAGCCAGCCCTGCAGTTTTCGTGACTATTTCAGCCATTGTTGGGATTCTCCATTTTAAACAAGATCGTAATCTCAGTACAAGTAGTATTATTCATTAATTCTTAAACGTATATCCCACTCAAGGCTTGTTTAAAAAGACAAAGATAAAAACCTGCTAAAATGTAGATTGAAAATAAACTAAAACAATCTCACACATGGGGCACAGCTGAACAAGGTCTATGATCAGATTCCCACAACGTCTTTTAATTTTATTTAAAACAGTCACAGGCTTAATGCTCCATCTCCAACACCCTCAGTGAAAATCAGAGAACTCAAATGCATCATCTATTTCAGCTCTTATTCACTGCTGCCCAAAGGCTCTGGATTTAAAATAATTTAGCAGTCCTGTGCAGACTGTAGTATCAGCGTCTACGCATGCAGCAGAATCAACATGTCAGCTTCTCCTGGGCTGTGCATGAAAATTCTGTGGCGCAGGCAACCAGTTTGTCTCCTAAAACATGGTCCAAAAACTCTCCTGTGCAGAGTTTGATGCTACAGATTCTTCAGATGTTCCCTGAATGCTCAAATATTAACTGAATGCTTTATGTCTGTATTTGACACTCAGTGATGGATGATCTATCTGGCAGTAGATATCTGTAACATTTTAATTTCAGAGGGTAGTCTTGCTGGTCTGCAGTAGAACAGCTAGGTTTGAGTCCAGTAGCACCTTCGAGACCAACAACATTTTTGGGGTATAAGATTTTAAGAATCAAAGCTCCTTTAAAAAAAAAGTTCCAAAAATTCTATTGGGAAATATAAATAAGAGTTTCAGAATTCTGAATCTATAGATCTAATTCCCAAGTGTGCCCCCTATCTACGGATATCTAAATCCACAGATTAGGTGACTCCCTAGGTTTGCAGAAAAATCTGAAAAGTTAAAAAAAAAATACATTGGGGGGTTAAATTCCCCCCAAATAAAAAGCATTGTCTGTGCATGCACGGACAATGCACTGACCTTTGAAAGTTCCAGCCATGGAGGCTGCTGCTGAGGTGGCAGTGGAGCCTGGGAGGTGCTGCTGGGCCCAGCCTGCCTGCAGCCACATCAGGCAAGCCACTGAAAGCCAGGGGGTGACAAAAGCAAGGGGGAAAGCAGCAGAGGGAGGCCTCAGCAAACCCACCTGGAGCAGCTCTGGGCAAGCCTCTGAGAGCCAAAGGGAAGCCTGGCTGCTCCAGGCAAGCCAGCAAGGGCGGTGGGAGAAGCTTGATTGGCCCACCTGGTGCAGTTCCAGGTGAACTGCTGAGAGCAGAGGGGGAAACTTCAGTGGGCCTTCCTACTGAGCTGAGCTGCTGAAAACTGTGAGTGAAGAGGGAAGCTTGGCAGGTCTGCCTGGCATGCCACTGAGAGCAGTGGTGGTGGTGGGGGGCTCAGCAGGCCTGCATGGAGCAGCTCTGGGGGGCCGCCAAGAGCTGTAGGGAGGAGGGAAGCTTGGTAGGCCTGCCCAGATTAACTCCAGCAAAGCTGCCAAGAGTGGCGGGGAGAAACTCGGTGGGCCAGCCCATAGCTGCTCCCTGTGAGCTGATGAGGGAGGGGAAGGAAGCTTGGCTGGCCCACCCACAGCAGCTCAGGCAAGCTGGCGGGGGAGGGGAGAGGGAAACCTTGGTGGGGGGGCAGACAGAGAGAAAGAGAGTGCTGGGGTAGCAGGGCAGAAAGAGAGAGAGAGAAACTGGGCTGGGGGCAGAAAGAGTGAGAACGAGGAAGTGATGGGGTGGGAGGCAGAGAGAGTAACTGGCATGGGGGAGAAAGTAAGTGAAGGGGTGGCAGGATGGAAAAACAGTGACGTAGGGGGAGAGGGGAGCATCCCTAAACTCAACCTATCTCATATGATTGTTGTGATGATGAGAGAGGATAACCCCGCATACTTCCAGAGCCTCTTAAAGGTTTGACCTATTGATGTCATGACTACAAGCACTGTCCGAAGTGAAAATCGTTTCACATATAAATTGGTGGTAATCAGGGATGGAGGTGGGGGGAAGAGTGCCCTCACTATTCAGTTTTTCCAGAAGTTTTTTGTGCCAGATTATGATCCAACCATCGAAGACTCATGCCAGAAACACACTGAAATAGATGGACAATGGGCCATTTTGGATGCCCTGGGCGCTGCAGGCCAGGGAGAATTCAGTGCAATGAGGGAGCAGTATATGGGGACAGGAGATGGGAAAGTTGATCTAATGCATTTATGAAAAATCGTCCAGGAGCAAGGAAAAGAAATGGCAGCAAAGCACACTATTCCATACATAGAAACCAGTGCTAAGGACCCCACACACACACACACACACACACTAAATCTTGACAAAGCCTTCCATGATCTTGTTAGAGTAATTAGGCAACAGGTTCCAAAGAACCAGAAGAAAAAGAAACAAAGTGGTGAGGAGACAGAGCCACTACTTCCCCACAAACTGCAGTGTGTAATTTTGTGACTGTTTCTTCTGTGGGTTTTTTTCCATCCCAACCCTGAAGGACCCTATCACATACCTGCAGTGTTAATCTGCTTGTTAACGATCGTATTTGTATGCTAATTTACTGCCATTCATAGATCTTACCAAACTCCTTAAACTCTATGTTTTCCCCTCAAATGGCTGTGCCCCACCCCCAGCGTGCCCGGGGTCATGACGTCACTTCCCTGTGACGTGCATGCGGGGGTGGGGTTTCCCCCGGGGCCCGATTCTGCGGGGGTGGAAATTGGGCCTCCAAAGCGGGGGGGAAATCCACCCCCCGGGGGGATTTGGCAGCCCTATTTAAGAACAACAAAGTTTTATTCAAGGTACAAGCTTTTGTGTGCAAGCACACTTCACCAGATACAGTGAAACAGAATTTCCTCAACCATTACATATAAGAAGAGAGAAGAGAAGGGGTGGGTTGCCAGAAAGGGCTAATTAGAGCCAGAAAGGGCTAATTAGAGTCAAGATGCATAAGTAACTGGGCAATTATAGCTGAGATTAGTTTAAGGAGTTTGGTAAGATCTATGAATTTCCCCTCAAATGGCTGTGCCCCGCCCCCAGCATGCCCGGCGTCATGACGTCACTTCCCTGTGACGTGCATGCGGCGCGTGCTGGGAGCCAGCACAAAGTCCCGCGCCGGCAGAGGTAAGTCGATTTGGCAACCCTAGTCTTAAAAGTGCCACTGGACTCAAACTTTGCTCTGCTGCAGTGTTAATATTTGAAGAACAGTAATTATCTCATGAAAGAACAATAGGGAGCAAAGCCTGATGCATTTTTGAAACCAAATGGCTGCTTGGCAAGCTGTGCAGGATTGTTTTTAAAGGCACTCCCAACAAAGGGGACAAGCAGAGACCAGTGGTTTATGAATGTCAACCATCACCACCACAAAGAATATTCTGGTTTAGGCCAATTTCTAACCAGTCGTGAATGACTCCATTTTGTACAATCATGTTATGTGTTAGGGTCAGCAGTTAATTTGCCCAGCAAGAAAGAAATACAGTGGATTTGTTTTCTCTTGCACTGAACACTCCCAGCTATACACACCAATGCCAAACTGCAGCTTCATAAGAAAGTGGATAGATTTGGAGATAGAAAATGAATTCCAGCTGCTCTGGGGACTCTGGACTTTGTTTCAGAAACCGGAGTGTAGCTAGCTCTCAGTCTGCAAGCTCTACCAAAGACAATGGAGGAATGGGCTTGGTTTGTTAGTTGCTGTTTTTATTGTTGCTGTAGTTATCCTTGTTGTTAATCCCAGTGGGGGGAGGTGCTTTGGGGAGCTTGTCAAGGCTGGGGGATGACAGCCATTTTGCTAATCTTGAAAATATTTAAATTAAAAGTAATCCAGTTTTGAAAAAAAAAAGAAGTAGGAGGAGAGGGGAGGAAACAAAGGTGGGGGGATGCCCCTTGCCCACAAGTTTCTTGTGAGTCCCCACTTGTATTTATGATTATTCGCTTTGGTTGTAGGAATATCATTTTTAATACTTCCTTTATGAAATATACTTCATGTACATTTTTTAAAAAAACCTTTCATATTGGGCTTGCCTAGAACCATGCTTCATGACAACTAATTTTTTTTTTTTTTGGTCCACTAGAAATGAATCTGATAGTAGAGCTTTCTAAATATTTGAGTCCACCTTTTGCAGTGCAGGCTGAATGCTCCAGTCTAGGAGAATCTACACCATCTGGTTCTGCTGCACATGTGGTTTGGCAGGAAAAACAACTAATTCTAGCTGGCTAGTGCTCCACTACCTCTCAAATAGGATAAGCTCTTCTCGCTTCTTTGTGTATGTAGGTGGACACTACATTTGTGACTTCAGTGACCTATATTTGTAAAAGCATAGCACACAAGCCCTACATTGTTCATTGGCTTGGATCCCATGGTAAATTACTGCCAAAGGAAGGGATTCCCATCCTTGGAAAAGACTTCTTCACCTCCTCCCACCCACTGTTGCCAAAATGATCCCCAAAATGCTGCTCCTGAGGGGCCAGTAGGTTCGCCAGGTCTGGGTTAGGAAATACCTGGAGATCTGGGAGGTGGAGCCTGAGGAGGGCGGGGATAGAGAAAGGAGGGACCAGTGGGGTATAAATGCCATAGAGTCCACCTTCCAAAGTGACAATTTTCTCCAGATGAACTGATCTCTCTCGCCTGGAGATCAGTTGCAATTCCATGATATCTCCAGCCACCACCTGGCAGTTGGCAACACTAGCAGGCACACCATGAGAGGGGTAACTGGAGTTCGGCAGTGGAAGAAGGAAATCATCACCCACCCCCCTTCCATTTGCAGAATGAGGGATCCAAGCCCTTGTGTGCATGATTTAGACTACACCTGTTTTCCTGTTATCCTGTCTCTCCGTTAAATAATGAACATCCTTCACATTTACATACACACATTGTAATATATTTAGTCTATAATCTGTATGTATGTATATATGTATTTACATCCAAACACCCCTGCTTTCCGCTGCTTTACATCCTTAAGCACATACATACTGAAGCCTGTCCTCCCAACTCATTGTGGTACACTTCATGGAGACCTAGGTTTTCCTTCCTTCTTCATGCTGTAGATGGCTGTGTGAAGCTCCTCTGACTGGAGCTTTTGAGACTCAGGACAAACGTGGAGGAGTTGCTTTTCTTGCTGACGCTGAGGTCGCACCCTTGTCGTGATTTTAAATAGCGGGAGGAGCAGCAAAGGAATCGGTGCAGGAGGTCATGGAATAGATGACCGGTGAAAAGCATGTAGATCCAAGGGTTGCAACAGCTGTTCAGACTCGCCAGGAGTGTAGTGATTATGAATGGTAATGCTGTCGGAGAAAACACATAAGAAGGAAATCAGTAACGTGCCATTCTGTGCATTTTCATTAAAACAGAAATCACCAACGTGCCCAAGGCCATGAGGGTTAGGGGACAATGGGAGAATCCTGTTTACCAAATCACAGCTCTTCCTGACGATACAGTGCAGGCATTGGCAACAGAGAGACAGATGGAACAAAACATGAGTCAGTAGGTACTAGATGTGTGGCAAGGTAGCCATGTTACCCTGTTGCAGGAAAAGTAAACAGAAGTCTTGGGGCACCCACAAGACTAACAAGGTTTTATATCAGCAGAGATTTTTGGACTAGAGCCCAGTTTCACAAAAATGTATGTGGAATAGAATGTTGTTAGTATTTCAAGTGCTACAAGATTCTTGTTTATTTTTGTAGCACATGGTTGTAGAAGGGCTGGCCCTACCATTAGTGCCATGGTATAGGGAAGCCAGCCTCCAGGTGGGACCTGGGGATCCCCTGGAATTACAGCTCATCTCCAGTCTACAGAGATCAGTTCCCCTGGAGAACATAGACGCTTTGGAGGGTGGACTCTATGGCACTGTACCCCTCTGAGGTCCCTGTCCCCCCCAGGCTCCATCCCCAAATCTCCAAGAGTTTCCCAACCTGGATCTGGCCACCCCATCTCCCCACGTCTCCTGACAGTGGCCAGAGGGACATGGCAACGATACGGGGGCAGCCTGCAAATTCTATCATAGCTTTAAAGATAGCATTATTGTCAATCATTTAATGGGTATACTTATACCAAAACTGGCCATGTCATTTGTGTTTACTGCCTCAGGCTGTGCTTCAAAATCTCTTAGGCCTTCCATGGGCCCCTTGATCATATGGAGAGGGCTACAGCTGAGGGGTTTGTTTCCTGATGGACGACTTAGGGGGAAAAGTTAGAGAGGTGTGGGGGGGAAGTATGGTGTGTTCAAGTGTGAGGAAATAATACTTTTGCAGGCTTTTTGAAAAAGGCTTTGCTTACATCTATTAAATTGCCCGTCTTCTTTATTCATTTCAAAAATAAATTGTTGGTAATCCCACTGTGTCTAATCCAGTTTTACTGCTCAGAGAGAACTGGCAGACTACCCCATATCATTTCTAGGCAGGGGCTTCCAGATGTTCCACTCAACACACAAAATCAGTTATTTCCAGATATTAGGACAGAAGAAGTAGGTCCTCATCTGACCTGTAGAGAAATCAAGTTCAGCAAGTCAGACTTTCCCACAACTTTGAAAGCTTTCCATTCGTACCCCCAAATTTTCACCCACTGTTCCTTTCTCCTCCCCAAATTTGCCCACTATCTCTTATTGCAGCAATGGAGGGAAGTAAGCAGTGGGATCCCACAAGGATCAGTACTGGTGCCGATACAATTTAATTTATTCATAAATTACCTGGAACTAGGGGTGAGTAGTGTAGTGGCCAAGTTTGCAGATGACACAAAATCATTCAGGATGGTGAAAACCAAGGATGGCTGTGAAGAGCTCCAAGAGGACCTCCACAAACTGGGTGAGTGGGAGACAATGCGGCAAATGAAGTTCAATGTTGGTAAGTGTAAGGTGATGCACATCAGGGGGGAAATCCTAACTTCATGTGTACACTAATGGGGTCTGAACTTGCTGAGATGGAGAGGGGGGGGAATCTTGGGGTCGTAGTGGATAGCTCAGTGAAAGTGTCAATCCAGTGTACTGCAGCAGTGAAAAATGCAAACTCTGTGTTGGGGAATACTAGGAAAGGGATTGAGAATGAGATGGCTGATATAATAATGCCCTATATAGATCTATGGTCTCATTTGGAATACTGTGTACAGTACTGGTCACCGTATCTCAAAAAGGACATGGCAGAGCTGGAAAAAGTACAAAGGAGGGCAACCAGGATGATTAGAGGGTTGGAGCACCTTCCCTATGAGGAAAGGCTGAAGAGTCTGGGACATTTTGGTTCACAAAGGAGATGACTGGGGGGAGGGCATAACAGAGGTTTATAAAATTCAATTTATAAAATTCAATTCCCCACGCTGGTGTGACTTTGGGTCAGTCACAAGTTCTGTCAGAGCTGTTCTCTCAAGAACAGTCCTTGAAAGAGCTCTCTCAGCCCCACCTACCTCAAAGGGAGGGGGAAGGGAAAGGAGATTGGAAACTGCTCTTGAGTGAAGGCCAGGGTATAAATCCAATATCTTCTTCTTCTCTTCCTCTTCTTCCCTATTTCTACTAATTTCACAAGACATTCCCCTGTCCTTCCCCACTAATTCAGTTAGCACATTCTCGGTTCTATAGTTTTCTCTTGATAAGACACCTAAATCCCATGTGATTCCATTGTTATCCTGTGCCCCTCCAATACTATAACTAGTTTGGCTTTAGAGCCAGAAATTTTAGAGTAACCTTGCACTGCATCACAGCCTCCGAATGCACTCCATCTTCCTTCCTGATTTCTATGCAGATGAGGAAAGGTGTATCTTTGCTTTCCTATCTTAATCTATGTCCCCTTATTTTCCAACCCATACCACACTACACAGAGAGCTGGCATTTTGCTTCTCTCTGCTAGTTGGAGCCTTATGCTTGGAAGACTGGGCATCTCTTCTCCAATGGACCCTCCTCCTCTATCCTACTCCAATTTCCCCCGCGTTTACACCTCTAGCTCAAAAGAAACTTTTGCATCCCAGTAGCTCTGGTTGATTTCTGTTTGATGTTGTGATGTGTTTGGGTAGGAATGTGCCGTTTGTCTCTGCTTGTGATAGAGCATTTGCTTAGGATGTCACTCCCTCCCTAACATTGTACCAAATTCCCCAATAAAATCTGTATTTCTTTTTGAACCTGAATATCTGGTCTCTGTCATTATTTTTCTAGTGTATGTGCTACTCTTTGGGTAAAAGATCTCTATTCTCCTCTCCCTGTATAGAAACGCAAGCCAATTCGCTGTTTTTTCTAAATGTATGTTCATCTATTTCTGGAGGTGTGGTAACATACACACACATTCATAAATTTCAAAATGGCAGCCACAAAAGTGGGCATATTACAGCAGATAATAAGCAATGGCATGAGACAACTGCAGGAGCATTTGATAGAACACTTGGGGGCAGCAGAGAGCAACAAAGGCAACATTAAATGGTACAGGATGCAGTATTTCACTCCAGCTTGGTTCCCAAGCTCTAGACCTAAACCCTGATTCTGGATGCTAGTCCCCTTGCACAGTTCTAAAGTCCCCTTGCATCCACAGTAAAATGCCATGCAGGGCTCTTTTTGTAGCAGAATCTCTTTTGCATATTAGGTGACACACCCCTAATGTAGCCAATCCTCCAAAAGCTTACAGTAGCCCCTGTAAGAAGAGCTCTGTAAGCTCTTGGAGGATTGGCTACATTAGGGGTGTGTCGCCTAATATGCAAAAGAGTTCCTGCTACAAAAAGAACCATGAATGCGTAAAAACCTTCTTGCATTTAAGCCGTGTTGCAACAAACATTTTCTGCGAAGCCAGAACTGTATTTGCACTGGCATGGAGGCATTATGGTTTGTTCTTTGTTTGTTCTACAATAAAGGTGTCAAATCACTAAAGTGCAATTACAGGATGATTGGTCGCCACTGTGTAATGTTCAAGGGGAATACAGATCTTTCAAACTGCTGTAGTTGCACAGCGGGGGGGGGGGGGATGGAGCAGGGGGGGGGGGGGGGGATGACAAAAAAACCCCTAAAAGACACTTTCAACACATTAACTACTGTTAAAATTACCAGTCATTTTGCCTGTTTAATGTTAGGGTGTTGTTTTGTGAGGGCTTCTTTTGCCCATTCATGGCTTAATCAGAAACATTTATACTAAAAAAAAAAAAGTTCTTGTAAATTCTCTTCCCAATGGCATAGAATATCCCATAATCTCCCTCCCACGTCACCCATTTATAATCACCCAAATCCTAAAAAATAACAGTTTCATAATAACAAATAACTTGCAAGAAAACACTACTACAGATTGTAATATAATATTTCCTAGTCTTCAAAAATGAATAGGCTTGTGACCTCAGTCATCCCTACAAAAACATCAGCAGTCTCAATAGCTGACTGTAAATGTTCAAAATACAAAGAATTAGAGGGAAATTAGGATAAATCAGGTACCAGTGGGGAGTCTGCTTCTGCCCCATGATGTGATGAGGCAGAAGGCTGCTAGGTGGAGCCAGGGTGAACAGCTGGATGGGCAGGTGGAAGGCTGCAGTGGCCCCCCTATTTTATGTGGCCACATTCTTCCTAACCAGTCTGAATCTCAAGCTGTGGGCCACTCAGCTTCCTGGCAGTTGCTATGCTGGAAATGCAATGGTTTCATTTCCAGTTTAGCCACACTCAGTTTTGTCTGTGGTCCAATTAGTCTGTGCTGTGTAACAAAGCAATATGGTTTTAGGTCGTGTCCCCCCCCCAAAAAAAGTGAAATGCTATACCAACCCACCCTACCCCACTCCCACCCACCCCCCAGTGCCAAGGGGGGGCGGGACCTGGCAACCCTAACTTGAAGCAGTAGTTGGGACAGGAGTAGCTGGTGGGCTTAGGGGCCAACAGGATCTTTGGGGGTCTCTTCTCAATTGACAATGGGAGCTGCCATTTCCCCCTTAATTGGCATTGGTAGCAGGTAAAGAGGTAATGTAATTCATTCTACTTGGACTTTGTTCATCACAGTTAATTAGGTCACAGTGCTTGTCATGTGGGAGGAGGGATGACAGCTCCTGAACCTGCGACTCCAAGAGGCAGCGGGAAAGTAGTGCAATTTGCCAAAGCAGGTGGGGAAAAGAGCCAAATTGGCACGACACTGCTGTCTTTGTGATTGGGGGGAGGGGGAGATGAAGTCTCTTTAAGAGTGGGCATCAGTCCCACTCCCTTCCCTTTTTGACCATCGGAGATGGACCATCACATTTAATTAGGTCATTGTGCATGTCCAGTGGGAGGCAATGTTCCCTCTAAGCTGTGGAGTCCTGTGAGCAAAATTTCTACTTCGTGAGCTACTGCCATTAAAGTTGTGAGTGAGTGATTCAGCTACTGCATTAATTCGTTTGCTCTGGGGACCCATCCTTCCTGCGCTAAGACAAAAATGTGTGAGCCAGAGGCTAAAAAACTGTGAGCTTGCTCACACTGACTCAGCTTAGAGGGAACACTGGTGGGAGTTAAGCATCCTGCAGCAGCAGCATGGTGAGGGGAATTTACCAACTCAGCTATCTCACAGTCAATGGCTCAAAGGTATTGGAGAGATGGGAAGTACCTTCGGACCCTGACAGTCCCATTGTCCCCAAAGTTCCTCAGCTAGCATGCTGATGACATTGCTAGAGATCCCCTTGGCATATTTACAGTGACAGGTAAAACAAAGAGCAGTTTTAAGAACTGATCTGATATTTTAAGTCAAGGCAGGATTGCCTGAAGAAGTTTTGCAATGGGAGACACCACTTCCTAGCTCTTACTCTGGAAGCACACAAAAAAGCCAGAGGAAGGTCAGTGAACTATTATCCACTTGCAGATCAGTTATATGGAGTTAATAAAAGTGGCCTTTAGTGTCATGTCTGTGGTCTTCATTTTGACAAGCAGGGGCTAAAATGGTCAAAGAATAATATTTCAGCAAAGCGGTGGATATTAGGAGGAGTTAAGTTGCAACCAAGAGAATGGTGAGGTTTGGTGCAACTTAAACAAACCTATGTGTCCACTTCTGTTAGTATTCTGACTCATTTGTTTAATGCATATTATAATTTGCCATGGACTCCAGGTTTTTTAAATAAATCTCTTGAAGCCCAACTCACAAGACAGAGAAAACATAAAAGCAGGACAAATTTAGGATGATGTCATGTGAATGCTCCCCAAAAGAGCACTACTGTAAGCAAGCCAACAAAGTGTAAAACGTCTGTGTGGAAACAATCTTATTTTGATTACATGGTTATGGATGCAACATAGATTTCAATGTGCCCCAGAAGATCCTGGGATGACGAAGTAAAAATTGAGTATCTCCTTTCAAAAATATACAAGCTAGCAGTTCATCAGAACGCTCTCTTTAAGAGAAAGGGTTTTTATTCCCGTTATTGCCATAGGGATAATTCTGGTCACACATTTTTATCACGCTAACAGACATTGTTAATGTTCAATATGTTTGTCACATAACTTAGCAAAATATTGCAATATCCTGACAAATACTGTCTAAGGGGCTGAGGCAGCTTCATATCCTGTTGCCTATTGATAAAAATGTACAAATGTTTTATAGCAGATTTCGTAGAACTGGTACAGGAGAGACATCGTATCATATAAGCAGGGCCAGAGGTCATTTCGGGGGGGAACGCAGTTCCCCCGGGCGAGGTGCAGGGGGCGGGGCACATGACGAAGCCCCGCCCCCTGCTTCCGGCCATCCCGCTTCCAGCCCTCATTCAGCCAGGAGGAGGCAGGAGAAGAGGGAGGGTAAGTTGCTTCCTCCCCACCTCTCCCCACCCCTGCCTTCCTGGGGCCAGGGAGGGCCTTGGCGGGGCTTCCTCGCACTCCCGCTGGCCTTGCAGGTCCACCGCCAGGCCCCTGATGTCAGGGGGTGTGGCATATGCTAATGAGTTATGCTAATGAGTTCCCCTAGCTCTTTTTCTATGAAATGACCCCTGAGCAGGGCACCCACAAGAACTTGTGGAGGGTATCTCATTTTCCTCTCCTACTATTTCCTAACGACCTCCATAGCCTCTCCTCTTTTCCTGATTCTTTCTCCCTACCCACCAACCAACCTATCTTTATCTGCCCTCCTGTCTTCAGCTTTCCCTCCTTCTAACCCCCTGGCACCCTCTCCATAGGAAATCTCTGGCCAACTTCTGTGGTGCCAGTTGCTAAGTTGGGCCCAGTTGTGCAGTGCCAGCTGAGCTGGGCCCAGTTGTGTGTTGCCACCCGGGCTTGGCCCAGTTGCCTGGTGGGGAACCTGCAAGGAATTGTGTGGCGCACCTAACTTTGTCTTGTATTTCCCCTCCCTACACTATTTCCTCTTTCTCTCCTCCTCACAGCCCCAATATCCTCAACTTTCCTTGCTTCCTTCCTTCCTTGCTACCCACTGACCAAATTACTTTCATCTGTCCCCATCTTCAGCTATATTTATTTACTTAATTTATACCCCAATCATTCTTCTCTCTTCCATTGTATTCTCATAATAACTCTCTGAGGAAAGTTAGGCTGGTGGAAGGTCACCCAGTGAATTTCCACAGCAGAATCAGGATTTGAATCTGGTTCTTCCAGATTGTAGTCTGAAACTTTACCTACCACACCACACTGGCTTTGATGCGATGGCTGATGTTGAATGGTAGCAAGCTGTCAGGCCTGGGTGGGACATGTAAGTCATGTGGCAGCAAATCAACTGGTGGTTGCTGCGGAGACTGGATGCAACTACTCCTCCCTTGATGTTCAAAACAGCCCTGGAAAGGGCCCTACTCCTTTCCCTTGTCTTTTATTGACAAAAAACAAGGCTTGAAGGCTGATAATATTTTTGCCGTTTCCTAACAACAGGCAATGATGGCATTCATTTCTTAAAACTACAGGTGTTGCTTCTATCATTTTGGAGGGTTTTTTAAACCCTCCAATGTATTTCCTTTAAATTTCAGACTTTTTGGCAAACCTAGGGATTTTCTCAGGTTAGTAGAAACAGCTGTCTTGACTGTCCATCACCCCAGTCTCTGTATTTGAGAGTCCAAAGATGGGGCCACATTAAAAATTGATATATTGATTGTATAGCATCTGAAAAATAATTTATGGGAACTTTATGTTGTTGGGATAAATGTCATTTGATTGAGCTGAGAATAGACAAAAGAACACTTCACAAAATACAAATTAACGAGTGAACATAAGGGTGGGTAGGGAGCACTCACTGGAGAAGACCCTGATGCTGGGAAAGATTGAAGGTCAAAGAAGACAGGGACAGCAAAGGATGAGATGGTTAGACAGTGTCATAGATGCAACGAACATGGAATTGAGCAAACTTCAGAGGACGGTGGAAGACAGGAAGGCCTGGCATGATCCGGTCCATGGGGTCACAAAGAGTCGGACTCAACTGTGCGACTGAACAACAAATAAGGGTGGGTAATTTTAACAGGAGCTAATACCGAGGAAAGTTCAGCCAGCTATTTTTTGTGGGTTTGCCAGTAAGTGGCTGTAGTGTGAATGGGAATAGAAATATTTTTATATAGGTTTCTTCCTTCTTGCAAAGTCTGGGTCAGAGAAGATTTTAGTCTCGTATCAGTAAAAAATACTTTTGTTTAGGGTATGAAGAATCCTTTCACATTATCATTTTAGGTTAGGTTAAGTAAACACTTAGATTTTATGTAGGTACATCTCTCTTTACATCTGGCCAATCAGAGGATTATTACTCAAATTAGCATTGTCTTTTATAACCAATTATGCTTTTTGAATATTGTTTTCTTGATGATGGGTCCATGTATAAAATATCATGTATTTCCTGAATATGTTAAAGAAGAAAAAGAAGATGAAGAAGAAAAAGAAGAAAGTAGTCAATTTTTGGTCCAATTGTTTTTCTTGTTAATTGAAGCATATTCCCTGAATATGCTGAGAAGAAAGTAGTCAGTTTTGGATGGACTATTTGGTTCAATTGTTTTTCTGTTAATTGAAATAAAACATAGATCTTCCTCCTCATTTGACTTCATTTTTGACATGGAATCTTATATGTACAACATGGCCAATGTGAATCCAGCCTGGCCTTCCTTGTAAGGCTGTTGTAATGATTATTGCAAATGAAGCACTTTGCATACACTAAAGTGCTAAATAAATGGATAGTATTGTTAGGGTAAAATTATTTCCATTTGTAATAGCTTTTTATTCCCCTAAAAAGGTAAAGGTAAAGGTTCCCTTGCTCGAAAGCCAGTCGAATCCGACTCTAGGGTTGCGGTGCTCATCTCCGTTTCAAAGCCGAAGAGCCAGCGCTGTCCGAAGACGTTTCCGTGGTCATGTGGCCGGCATGACTAAACACCAAGGCGCACGGAACGCTGTTACCTTCCCACCGAAGTGGTCCCTATTTATCTACTTGCAATTTCTTGCTTTCGAACTGCTAGGTTGGCAGGAGCTGGAGCTAGAGACAGGAGCTCACCCTGTCTTGCGGCACCCGGGTCTTGAACCGCTGAACTACTGACCTTCCACAGCCTGCAGTTCAGCGTCTTAACCACTTGAGCCACCGCAGCTCCTTTTATTCCCCTATTACCCAACAAATATTCCCCTATTACCCAACAAATGTTAGAAAAAAATAGGCGTCCCATTTACCCACCCAGGGTGGGGAACTACCAGCTCCCACCCCAATTTTCTGCCCCAAGGTATTGAGGAGTGGGAGATAACTGCCACCATATAGTGATGCTCTAGGAATTTCCCCTACTCTGTATGGTAGAGAGACCACAGAGATTAGGGGAGACAGCCTACAGTGTCATCAGGAAATGATACCATATCCCACTAAACTCTGTCCTTTCCAGGAACTGCCTCCAAACCTTTAGAATTGCCAATATTCAAATGGAACCTGGAGATCTCCCACTATCACAATTAATCTCCAGACAACCAAGATCAGTTCCTCTGGATAAAATGGCTGCTTTGGAGAGTGCAGTCTTTGGCATTGTACCCTGCTGAGGTCCCTTCTCTCTCAAAACCGCACCCTCCCTAGGCATCATCCCCCAAATCTCCAGGTATTCCCAACCAAGAGTTGGCAAACATACAAACCTGGCATTTGCTGAGGGGTATAAATGTGCTTGAGTAATTGGTTCAAAAGATATTACAAACTAACAGGGTCCTTTGGATCAGATGACATACTAGTCATAGTTTTTAGACAGTGAAAAACAGACACCATTTGTACAAATATTTAGGCATGTGCTATAAAATTTGAAGAGTGCGGGACAAATGTACCAACACTTCTGACGCACAGTCATTAGTAGAGGGACACAGATACTCTGTCCAGAAAAGCTCTTTATAACTCTACATGTCAAAGAAAACAAACATTATTTTTATAAGGAAGAACTTCTCATCATGTAGCTTTCTCAAATATGTTATTCAATACCAAACATTTGGCCTGCTTAAGATGCTCATAGTCAGAGCGCTTTGCTTGGTGGAGTGCTAGCTTGTGCTTTTTCCAGCTGTTCAAATGGCAGCTTTTTTCATGGTAAGGTAAAGGTAAAGGTTCCTTTGCTCGAAAGCCAGTTGAGTCCGACTCTAGGGTTGTGGTGCTCATCTCTGTTTCAAAGCCGAAGAGCCAGCGCTGTCCGAAGACGGTTCCGTGGTCATGTGGCCGGCATGACTAAACACCAAGGTGCACGGAATGCTGTTACCTTCCCACCGAAGTGGTACCTATTTATCTACTTGCAATTTCTTGCTTTCAAATTGCTAGGTTGGCAGGAGCTGGAACTAGAGATGGGAGCTCACTCCGTCATGCGGCAACTTGGGTCTCGAACTGCTGAACTACCGACCTTCCACAGCCTGCAGTTCAGCGTCTTAACCACTTGAGCCACCGCAGCTCCCTTTTTTCATGGTAGCCCAATACTAAATGTATTTTCTCCAAAGCTAAATTCTTTAGCATTTAGGATTGTGATTTTCACACTATTTCCATTTATTGCTTCACCTCTTTGGACCAATTCCTTGAATACTTCTTTTATATTATGATGCAATGTAGATTAATTATAGGTGATCAATTATGGATCAGTTTCTGTACTTGTAAAGAAAACAAAAACAAAAGTAAGCCTCCACATTCAGAGGAAACATCAGGGAAGGCCTTGACTTCTATGCTTTGTTGTTGGCTTTCTATGGCAACTGGCTGACCACTGTGTGACACAGGATGCTGGACTAGATAGGTCACTGGTCTGATCCAACAGTGCACTTCTTGTGTTCTTATGTTAAGCCAATAAAGGTTTTTTTAATGAGCTACAAGCCTCCTCCAAAATGGAGCAGCGTTCATTGAAAGAGAACTTTGGATAAAAACTGTGGTATTAGGCAACTTTGTGCTGAAAATTATTGTTGAACTCCCTGAGGAAGATTCTGAAACAGAAGGATATCTGGACCTCTGTTGGAGGAAGACAGAGCACATGTTATAAAGAGACTTTAAGGAGTCCTCCCTTTTGAAACTTTTAACAGAGGAGGACTAATATTAATTATAAGGCTGTACATTATCTTTTGAGATTCTTTGGAGATGATATTTGATATTTTTGATATTTCTTATATTGTATATTGTGATTAAGATGAATAATTATATAAGAAAAAATTATTGTAAAAATATTTTTCAAAAAAATATAAATGATATGTTATAATCATTTGTGCACGGTATTTGTTGTATGTTGGTTTTCCTACTTACCGTGGGTCCTCTTTTGGTTTTGTGAATTGCTGTATTGGGTGTGTACACTTGGCAACGTCCTTGGACATCAGAGTCTAGGAGTGACTGTTCCAAAAAAAGGATTTTTTTTCTGTTCCCCCCCCCCTTAAAGACAACTAACTGGTTCTCAGTCTGTCACCTGCATTTTTCAGTGTGAAGGTCACCCACAAGATTAGAGAGTCCCATTTACTTGCCCTCTGTCCTTATCCACTATGGGAATAGTTGGTAAGCGAAACATCCAAAGACATATTTGGGCTGGCAACTATCTTCTAATTTCTTTTGGCTCATAAAGGACTGTACTGGAGGTGATGTAATCTCTTGCACTTATTTGCCCTCGCTAAAGATCAACAGTGTTCTGATGTCTTACTCTGATATATAAACCTACAATGTTTTATCAGTCCTTCCTCCCCCCCCCCCCCCACCAAATGAGCTTCTTTCTCATCTTTCATTTTGCTGTTACCTCTGCTGGGAAATAAAACAGCATCTCTTCACTCCCCTTTCCTATCTATTTTTTCCCCCTCAGTGTCCTTTTTCACCTTTTTGTCTCTTCTAGTGGACAAAGTAACTTTTGTCAAATCCCTTTTCATTAGAAGGTATGTGAAGGTTTTCAAACTTCATAAGGCTCTTCCTCAAAAAGACCTTTGTCTTCATGGCCAGTTAGCAGCGCAGGCACATAATAATTTCAGATAATTGTGATGAAAATCTCTTTCTTGATATTTTAAAGTGAAAGAAACATTTTTTTCGCTATGCATGTAGCTAGCAGGAAGTTTCTGAGCTCCTGAAAGTAGATATGGGTGGTGATCTATCTAACAGATTTTTATCCTGCTCTTCCTCTGAAGAGCTCAGAGTTATATACATGTTTCTCCCTTCCTCCATTTTATCTCCAATGCAATCATGTGGGGTAGGCTAGACTGACACTGGCCCAAGGTCATCCAGAGAACTGCATGGCACAGTGGGGACTTTAACCAACACACCATATTGACCTGCAGAAGATGAGGTACAATTAGTTATGATTGCCAACCTCCAGGTGGCACCTGGAGATCTTCCACTATTACGGTTGATCTCCTGAAGACCAAGATCAGTTCCCCTGGAGAAAATGGCTGCTTTGGAGGGTGGACTCTATGGTGGTATGCCCTGATATTATACCCCCATCCCCATGATATCTATGGCATGGTATACCTAGGTCAATCTCATTTGTATCCTTGTAGCGATCCTGTGAGGTAGGCTCTGCTCCTCAGGCTCCACCCAAAGTGTTCAGGTTTTTCCCAACCCAGAGCTGGCAACCCTATGCAACAATGTATCTATTTATTTACAGTTATCATATAAAAGTACAGTAAGTCATATGCCCCTAAATGCTGAGAACTAATAATTACATGAAAAGGCAAAGATGTATTAATTTGGGTGGGCCTAAACTGGTTTAAGTGCAAATATGCTTATGTATTTATTTTATGTAGATATTTATACCCCACTTTTATCCCCAATGAAAACCCAAACCAGCTTACAACATCAGTCTTCCCTCCTCCATTTTATCTTTTCAACAACACTACTCTGAGGTAGCTTAGGCTGAGAGAGAGTTTGGCCGGGGATCCTGGAGGTGTTTTGTCATCTTCTGGGCATGAAACAAGGGCTGATGGTGGTGGTAGGGAGGTATTTGTGAATTTCCTGCATTGTGCAGAGGGTTGGACTGGATGACCCTGGAGGTCCCTTCCAACTCTATGATTCTATGACTGACCAAGCATCACCTCGAGGGCTTCCATTACAACGTTGCATTGAAACATGGGTCTCCCACATCTTAATCCTACATTTTCACAACTATTCCACAAACATAACACTGAATCATCACATGTCCATATGCAGAGTTACCCAACCATGACATGCAGTTGCCCAGTGTGGCCAAGGTGATGTGTGGATTAGAGTGGATGGGGCTATGTCTGTCCCACCAACTGAACCATTTTCAGCAGCAAGTAAAGAACTAAACTGAAAAAAAGACAAAAGAAGAGGTTATGAATGGGTCTCCAACATGTTTTTGATTGTTACGTAGGATTTGGAAGCCCACAATTTTCCTAATCTCTACCAGCATGCACTGCACACTGAACATTCCATCCCCCTCCCCCCCGAGATAAATAGAAGCTTCAAGGGAAAGGTTCTCAGGGAAACAATGTGTGGTTAGATTAGTTAAATCCCTTCCCCGCCTTCTGGTGTAGCAGCAATACAAGTTGGGGCACCCACAACTGCTATTGAACAATAAAAACAATGCTGAAGACCAGTTCACAGATTTGTCAACATTCTATTAAGCATTGGCATGCTGTAGGGATGCCAGCCTCCAGGTAGGACCACTCATCTCCCGACTACAGAGATCAGTTCCCCTGGAGAAAATGGATGCTTTGAAGGGTGGAATCTATGGCGTGCCCCACTGAGACACCTGTACTCCCCAGACTCCATCCCCAAATCTCCAGGAGTGTCCCAACCTGGTTCTGGCAACCCTACTCCCCTCCATCGCCTGTCAGTGGCTAGGGGACACCTGGCAACCCTAAGTGGACAGAGTGTAGGACAAAGACCTGGGACAGTTAGGTTCAAATCCTCGCTCAACTGCAGAAGCTTGCTGGAGGCCAGTGACTCACAGGGTTGTTGATGAGAGGATAAAATGGAGGCAAAAAGCATGATGTTGTAATCCATTTGGGGTTCCATTGGGACAAAAGGTAAAGGTAAAGGTTCCCTTGCTCGAACGCCAGTCGAATCCGACTCTAGGGTTGCGGTGCTCATCTCCGTTTCAAAGCTGAAGAGCCAGCTCTGTCCGAAGACGTTTCCGTGGTCATGTGGCCGGCATGACTAAAAACCAAGGCGCACGGAACGCTGTTACCTTCCCACTGAAGTGGTACCTATTTATCTACTTGTAATTTCTTGCTTTCGAACAGCTAGGTTGGCAGGTTGGGACAAAAAGCAGAGTATAAATGTGTAAATAAATAAATAAATAAAATATCTGTCTGGTGTGAACCCCAGCCTGCATTGTCTCATGCTATGCTTGGGCAGAAAAATAGTTGCAGTCACTGGATTTCCTATGCCTGGAGTGCCACTGACATGGGACCTTTTACTGTCTGCAGCAAAGGGAAATACATGGGATTCCTGAGTGAAGAAGGAGAGAAGGATCAGTGGATTGTCATTTCATGCTTCGACAAAGGTGTGTCCTGTATTTATTTCATCACATATATATCTTACTGTGTCTTATTTCATCACATTTATATTGTGGTTTATGATATCTATGGCATGGTATACCTAGGTCAATCTCATTTGTATCCTTGTAGCGATCCTGTGAGGTAGGCTCTGCTGAGAAGTAGTGACTTGCCTGAGGCCTCTCCTCAGTGAATGCAATTGCTCAGCAAGGGCTTGACCCTGGGTTTCTGACATCTAAACCCATTAACCACTTGTGTGCACTGATTATTAGAACCAAACCAGACATGGCATAAGAGTCATTGGTCCCTCTCTCCTCCAGAAAACATGTTATTGGGATACTTTTGAACTGAAAATGGTAGGATGAGAAAGTGTTAAACACTCAGGTAGGTAGGTAGGTAGGTAGGTAGGTAGGTAGGTAGGTAGGAAGGAAGGAAGGAAGGAAGGAAGGAAGGAAGGAAGGAAGGAAGGAAGGGATGCGTATAGTTGCCAGTCATGCCTAACTTGGACCTATGTAATGAGGCACGCAAGAATTCCTGGTATATGGCTATGCTGTGTCAATGATAGCAGTTACTAAGCTTATAAAAATAGGACAGGAAGGAACATGGTGGATCCTCCTAGTCTAGAAATGGGCAATTAGTTACCTGTGGCCCAGATCCAATTTTTTTTTAAAAAATAGCATAGGGTTCCAAATTTTTATCAGTGTTAAATATTTCACCCACCATTCCATTTGCAAGCAAGATAAACATATGAGAGGTGGCCATGGTGCATTTATATCTACAGATAGATTTATACATCATTTTAATGTTGTTTGGGTGGTATATGTATATAATGCTGTAGGCACTACAGAGATCATTTCCCCTGGAGAAAATTGATGCTTTGAAGGGTGTGCTATGGCAGGCTCCTGCCCAGGCTCCAACCCCAAATGCCTACAGCATTATATACATGCCTACATTTCCCCCTGACTCTGAAGTCCTTATTAGTACTAAGAAACAATAATTTTATTACAAATCCTGGCTTCCCATGAAAGATTTCGGACTATAAAGCACAACAAATTTCTGGTCACCAGACTGCAGTGTCCATAAAAATACAGTGAGAGGTGGCTGGGTGTGTAAGGTATGATGTAGGAATGACAGCTTACAGGTGGGACCCAGGACCAGGGGTCCTCTGGAATTAGAGGTCATTTCTCGACTACAGAGATCATTTCCCCTGGAGAAAATTGATGCTTTGAAGGGTGCGCTATGGCAGGCTCCTGCTCAGGCTCCAACCCCAAATCTCCTGGAGTTTCCCAACCTGGAGCTGGCAACCCTACCCCCCCCCAACTCCCACCATCAGCCAGGGGGACCTGGCAACCCTAGTATGATATGAAATTTCCGTTTGTGGCATTTGATCTGTGGTGGTTCATTCACACACGACAGCCACCCCATGATGTTACACACTCATTAAGTAATAAGCCTGCATGTGTGAACCCCACAGCTTCAAGCTCTTGCTCTGCAGGATTGACTTTGCTTGCCAAAACCTGCATGCTATATGCTGAAGGCTAGGAGGTTGGAGAAGTAACCTCAAACTACATAAGTAAAAACTAGTGCTTTACAATGCTAACACAGACTTTTGCCTTGGCTTCTCTCATTCGGAACTGAGAACTGAAAAGACTCCTCTGGGATGAGACGCATTTGACCAGTTAGCCATGTGCCACTGGCACTGATTTTTCAGAGGGGCAAGCTTGGAACAAGTCTTCTCCATGACTTAGGGAGCCAATGTAAAAGTTAAATATAAAGGAAACTACTCATATTCTCTCAGTGAGTTATGCCCAACATGTGTCCGCATGCTAGAAGAGAACTTAAACCTCCCCATTATGAACAAGTTGGAAACAAGCTTGCAAGCAGAAGAGAACTGGACCAACGGCAACTACACTTTTTACTGAAGAATGGCCATTGCTATACATTTGTCTTTATTTAAGACCCATGCAGCAATCCCAGTCCTTGACCTGGAAAACAGCTCGTTGCTAGCCTTCTAATCAGCTCTGAATTCACCAGTCACTGCTGACAACCTGGCCACCCATTCACAAAATTCCTCTGGCTCCCTCACTGAGTCCCAACATTAAGAAATTCAACAATATCGTCACTTGGTCAAGTATCTCTTCAGGACTGACCCAGAGAGACTTTTCTGAAGCTGTATATGTAATAACATAAGGCTAGACCCTGCCATTCTGTTCCATGAGAGGTAGTGCTTTCCTCTGGCACAAGGAAACTTTCCTCTGACACAACAAGCACACAGAAAGTGCCACCATAAGGGAAACAGATCTCTAGTATTCTAGATGCCTGCGTGTGCATTTTCTTTACTCCTTACTTACCTCTCTGTCCTAGAACGCCATTTCTGGAACATCCAAGCATCCCATTCTACAGACAAGGCAGTAAGGGAAAGAAGGCACCAGATAACTTGACCAAGGTCAAATAAGTAATTCCCAAAATGTCAAAATCCACATCTCATCTTTCTTCCACCTCATTATGCTAGGAAGTGATCTTCTACTCTCGCCACTTAAAAATAGTATCAGAGGGTGGTCATGTCGGTCTGCATCAGAATCTTGTAGGTCTCTGAGGTGCTACTGAACTCAGATCTAGCTGCACCACCTTAAATAATTATACATATGAAATATCTATTAGATCTTTACATTGCTGTTATCTCTTACAGTGCAAATGAACTGTCCTGATAAGGCAGAAATACATCCGTATTTTAAAGAAATTATTGTGTGGCAATTCTCTGCATTTAAGGCATGAAGTTGGTATAGATACAGGAAAGGAAAAGGAGCTTACTGTACCTTCTTTTGGAGCATCCTCGTCCCAAGCAATCCACATCTGCACAATGAAAAAAGGAGTCCAGCACATAATGAAAGCTAAGACTATGATGAAGGTCATTTTCACAGTCCGGATCTTTGCTTTGGAAATGAGTTTCACGCTGCTGACTCTGGAGAGGGTGCCCCTGTGAGGATGGCCAGAGGTCAGATTTGTGTTGGTCTCATGGATTGTTTTCAGCTTCACGTTCTGCCAGATTTTGAAGCTGATCAACCCATAGCAGACGCTCAGCATGAGCACAGGGATGATGTACACAGTCAAGGTTATCCAGGTGATGTAAGCTTTAGAGCCCCAGGGTTGGATGAACTTTGCCCAGCAGTCAATCTCCCCGTTGCCCACATCCCTCATGGAAAATATCTGGAGCTGGGGGATGCTGAACAGGAGGCACACCATCCAAGTGAGGAGGACAGACAACCGGTCAGACCTCCTGTGTAAGGATCTCAAGGGCTGACAGATAGCCAAGCACCGATCCAGGGACATCAACAAGAGCATGTAAGTCGAAGCAAACATCCCCACCACCTGCATGTATTTGATCAGCCTGCAGAGGTAATCTGGCCCATAGAACCGGAACGTGATGTCCCAAATGAGTTGAGGCAAGACCTGGAAGATGGCCACAGCCAGGTCAGCAATGCTCAGGTGCTTCATGAAGAAGTACATGCGGGAGTGTTTGTGACGGGTCGTGCGGATGGCCAACAGCACACACAGGTTCCCAGTAAGGGCAAGGAAGAAGATGAGGCAGAGCACAGCCACCTCCACTTTGGCAACTTCCTCATTCCTTATCTGTTTGGTTCTGTTTGTCTGACACGTCTGATTCTCCAAGGTGGGGTTGCTCAGGGAGAAGTTATAATAGGAGTACAGGTCATTGCCCAGGAAGCATGGAGAATCCATTGCAGACTCCTTTCCATCCAGTGCCTTTGGCTAGGTGGGGGTCTGAGATATGGGAGCCTCTTTCAGTGCACTGCAGTCCTCTTTACAGCCTCTCCCCTCTGGGGACCAGGCCTTTCAGTTCCTCTTTCCTTTTTCTGGAATGCCCTTTAGTCCCATTTGGAGTCTTGCCTCATTTACTTTTTTATCCAGTCCACACACTCCGGGGCTTGTGCTATTCACTTGTGTTTCACCTGTAAGGACAGCTGAGTTTTGAGCTCCCACCTTTCTTCTGCAGACTTAGCTGTCCTGATGAAGGTCGGATGCAGGAAAGGTCTCTGCATCCAGCTCCATGCTGTTATCATCCCAACATCTTAAAGGCGTTCCTCCTGGACTCCTGCTCCAATCACAGAAAAACAAGGCAAGGGGTTTTACTGGAAAACCATGCTACCACTCATCCTGATCATCCTTCTCGAAATAGCACTTTTTTTTTTACTAGGCACTCATTCACAGAGGAGGTTTCATTCATTTCCACGCTTCATCCCAGTTTACTTTAAAACAGTGCTGAAGCCTTTCTCATTGGCTGTCTGAGTCCCTGCGGAGGTGCAGTGTTTGTTCCAGCGTCTTCATATTTTTTAAAAAAACCTTCATGCAGATAAAGGCAATAAGGACCACGTCACCTGTCCCCCAAACAGCCAACAATTATGCACACACACACACATACACACACATACATGGTGCTCATATTTGCTACACATCCCTTTCCCAGTTGCAAAGGAATTCTATCTTCTTACCTCTAACTCGTACCTTTCTTCTTAAAAACTCCTTGGCCGAATGATTTTTTCCTCCTGCCCCAATGGAATACGAAGGCTAATCTTGTCCAGAAGAGTTTATCCAAGAATTTCAGGTGAGTTTTTGGTCCCTGTGACACACATCTAGCTGCTCCACAAGTTTGCTCTCAAATGAGTCCAGGAGGACAGAGAGGAGGAAAGAGGAGGAGGAGCAGAAGCCGCCGTCAGCTTTCAGAGTCATTCATGAGCAAAATATTTTGCTCCCATCTAGATAATGCCGCAGGTTTAGTCTTATCCATTAGGTGGCGCAATAGGCCGCCTCTTCATTCCCCAGCCAAGTAAACTAGCAAGATCTATTCAGGTGGGTAGCGTGTTGGTCTGAAGCAGCAGAGCAATGTTCGAGTCCAGTGGCACCTTTAAGACCAACAAAGTTGTATTCAAGGTATAAGCTTTCGGTGTGCATGCACACTCCTTCAGATACATTGAAAGACCCTAGCAAGAAGATCGGTAGACTGGACTGAGGTCTCCCTTAACTAGAATTTGACTGTCTGCATTAGTTTTAGTTCTGAAGAATTAGGCACTGTATGTCTCATGTGGCAAATAAACACAGGGATCCAAAGGCCTTGAAATGTGTTTCCTGTGTCCAAGATTAGGATTTTACTTGATTTTATCATACAAATCAGAAAGCAGTTGCCAATCCACCCTGCCCTGGGTTGCAGGGCAACCTGCTTTTGAACTTCAAAACATGTTGTGCTATAGCTTGGTGGGGTCAGCTATTCAAAGGAAGTAAATCAAAATTACACTAGCCTAGCATAATCCCCTAGAATGAGGCTAAATGACCCTTTCAATCCCAGGCATTGTGTGGAAAGAATGAGCGAAGTTGTATAAAGATTCCCAGCTACCACTGCCCAAAAGGTCATTTTAGATCAATCTTTTCAGTGGAACAGAATTTACACTTGACATTTTTCAGACAAGTGAAGGTACTTTGGAGTGGTTTCTGTGAGCTGCTTCATACATTATCTTTTCATATTCTATAACCTTTCTTGAATCTCAGGGTGTGATTTTCCTCTTACATGAAGTATAGGGAAAGGCCTCCTTAAAGGACATCCAAGTAAGATGGTGCTGACTGACAGGGTTTTGGGGTTTTTTGGAGTTGTGCTAGGGATCAGATCTAACATTTGAAACTAGCAATGTGACTGGATTTTATGAACATACGGTTTAGATTAGAAAGTTTCTGACATGGATTCTCATCGTTTAGGATGGTTTGTTTGTTTTTTTCTGGATAAAATATTTCTCCCCTAGACTCTACTGACAAAAATTTGCTAGAAATCTTACCACTAAAACAGATGAGCACCTTTATTTTTGTATCCATGGAGTATAATGGCAAAAAATGCTATCAAAGAAACAAGAGAATCAGGAACATCAGCACTGAAATATGGGAGATACAAAAAGGCTCACAATGACAATATGAAAATGAAAAGGAGTCAAGCAAAGGTATTTCCTGGCATCCCTATAGCTAACTAGCCCTGATGCCAGTGTTTGTTGTCCCACTTATCAACCACATTTTTATCCTGCGCCTCTCCTCCTCCTCCTCCTCCTCCTCCTCCTCCTCCTCTCAGTCTTCACAACCACCCTGTGAGGAAAATTAGGGTAAGAAATAGTTAAAGGGCCAAGATCACCCAGTGAACTTTAGGAATGAGTCCAGATTTGAGCCTGGGCCTTCCTAGTCCAGCAATGTAAGCACTACACACTACAGCAACAAGTCTCCAGAAAAGGTTTTCAAACTCTAGGGATGTTCATGGGCAGGTTGTGGTAGAGGGTGCTTATGGGAAGCAATTTCTCGGCAAAATTCAGACACATTTAGAGATGCTGTGTTTTGCATCCGTTTGGTTCTCACTCTAGTTTTCTTGAAGCAATTCAGTGTGTTTACAGTTTCCTCGACTCTCAAGGTTATTCTATACTAAATACCCAGCTACTCTGGGTATTCCTCACCCCCTTAAATATTTAATTTCATTAGTAATTTTATTCCATCCAAACATAAGGTGTAAATGGTGCATTCCTTTCATCCAATTTCTTTCATTAAATAGATCTTTTTTACCCCCTCCCCCCATGATCCTTGTAGTTTGAATAAGTGAGAGGCATATGGGTCTTCTTTGAAGTGAATAGATTAGATGTTGATTTCTTATAGTAACAATTTAGTTGTGTGGCAAAAGCTTTGAGGGAGAGCCTCATCTGTTAGCCTGGATTGGAGCTGCAGTTTAATTACTCTCCTTTTGTGTTGACAATCAGACTACATAAAAGAATGTCAAGCACTAATGAAAAGCGGCTTTCCTATTTGCAGTATTTTCTGACAAGGAGATGGTGAGGGTAGGATCCAGCTCTTGGGGACTGAACACAAATATTGCTTGTGGACTACTCTGGCTTTTTTGAGAGGGGGGTTTGGCAGCTGTTTCCAAAAGATTGTTGAAGTCTGCATTCCCCTGCCCTCAAAAATCAAACTTTTCCTTCTGCCTTGAAGAAACTGTGCAAGCAAATTTATGCCTTCTCTCTTCTTGGCAAAGAGGAATCTGACCACATAACATATCCCAGGATAATCAAGAATGTGTGATGGAAAGAGAGTGACAATCATGCAAGGAAACTAGTATATATGTCCAGGAAAGGAAATCATTCATTAACTGAAATTTGCATCTTCCCAGTGGCTTAAGGCTTTTATTTATACATGCTTATTTCTTTGATGCCTTGTAAACTGACCAGGTTCCGTTGATGTTTGATCCAAGCAGTCCAGTAAAATCTATCTATACATATCGCACAATCATGAAGGCTAGAAACTGGATTTTTTTAAAAAAAAAAAATATTCATCTTGGTATTCTGTGACTTGGAACAATATTGTATGGACACTGCAGAGCCACAAATTGCTTCTAGAAAACCAGCCAAATTATATGTTTGCTAATACTACAATGTTTTGACAGTAATGTATGCATTTTTGCCAAAGAAAAGAATGCGTTTCCCAGGATGTTATTGCCTTGGTTCATATTGGCTGAATTGAGATAGAACACAAAATCATGGATTATTTCAGTTATGGTAAGCTTGTGAAACAAAATTCAACTCACAGTTGACTATTTAAATTCTGATCTGCCTTAAAAAGTGCCAGTTTCCTTGTTTTCTTTCCTGGTGTTTCCCCTACAGAGAGTCAGTTGGTATCCCAGCCTGCACTGTAGCAATGGTAGTGCCAGAATAAGTCAAGAATAAGCCAAGATGACCTCATCTGTAACTCATATGACAGCATAGTTAAGACCAACTTCAAGCACTGGCTTGCTGGCCTCTAATTAACTATAGTTTAAATGATCACATTAACAGTAATTAGTTTAATTTAAATATGGTTTTGTGTGACATCAGAACGAGGGTTCCCAGGTATCCTCGGAGATCGAGGAGAAGGGTGGGACTTACCCAAATGATATCCATCAATGCCACAATTCTTCCAGCTGCATGACCAGAAGTGACATCACTGCACCACGGAATGCTCTATAAATCACTTTAAATTGTATTGTGAAAACCATCGAGTTTCAAGTGGATCCTAGAGCATCCCATGACACAGTGATGTCACTTCTGACTATGCAACTGGAAGACACATTGTAGCTTTAATGGGTGCTGTTTTAGTCCCCTATCTATTGAAGAAGAGAAGAGAAAAGAAGAGAAGAAGAGATTGGATTTATACCCCGCCCTTCACTTGGAGTCTCAGAGCGGCTTACAAACTCCTTTCCCTTCCCCTCCCCACAACAGACACCCTGTGAGGTGGGTGGGGCTGAGAGAATTCAGGAGCGGTGGCGCAGGCAGTAAAACGCCTGCACTAAGTAACATCGCTCGGCAGCCACTATGGCTGTTCGAGCACCACCGCGGTCGAGGTGAGCTCTCGACCTATATCCCAGCTCCCGCCCACCCAGCGGTTCGAAAACAATTAGTTGCAAGTAGATAAATGGGTACCCACCCTTAGTAGGGTGCGGGGCACCCTGCCTAGTGTGGTGGACAACGGCGGCGGCAGCGGCAACAAAACATCGGCACAGCAGGACGGCGGTGGCCAGAAAGGAGGAGACATCTGAGCGGCTGCCGGCGAGACGGGCGAGACGGGCGCATGATGACGTTGGACGCTGGCGTAAAGCGGAGCCGGAAGGACGTTGCTGGAACCAGAGGAAGGCGTGAATCGTGCGACCGAAGGAAAGAACTGCCGCCGGATCGAAATGGAGCCCGCCGGGAATGAAGCGAAGCGCCGAGCCGAGAGCGAGCATGTCAACCCACCACCACAGGGGTGCCGGTACGAAACCCCACCCCCATAAACTCTGTGGCCATAGTTAGGGTAATTTGTGTGACTAGCACCATATGTAAGCTGCTCAGAGACCCCCTGAGAAAGGGGGTTCGAGCAGGATATAAAGTCTAAAGTTAAAGTTAAGAACTCTGACACAAACTGCTCTTTTTCAAGGACAGCTGTGCCAGAGCTTGTGACTGACCCATGGTCACATCAGCAGGTGCAAGTGGAGGAGTGGGGAATCAAACCTGGTTCTCCCAGATTAGAGTCCACACACTTAACCACTACACCAAACTGGCTCTCAGGGGCAGGGGATAGAACCAATTAGCTTGAGATTGCCAGAGGGAGGAACCTGGCCTCCCTAACAGGGTATGTCATCCAGCCTCTATTCAGCCTTCAGACCTAATCATTCTAACTAAATTTGCCTGTTGTATGCCAATTTTGGACCCGCATTTCCACTTAGATGCCTTCTCCTGCACCCTATCCTCCTGAACTCAGTCACCACACCCGAGATGTCCTGCTGTACCCTGTCTTCTGACCAAGTAGGCCCATTATTAGTCTTCCCCTTTTAGCATCTTTCTGCACTTGCCCAAAATTTACAATTGAGCAATAGCAATCACTAATTTTAAAAAAAACCCTGCAATAATCTTCCAATGTCAGGACATGTGAAAAATGTAGAGAAAATGGTGGTTCACTGTGGATTCAGCCATCTATAGTGAAATCAATCATAAATAAACACTGTGGTGGTGTTTTTTAAATCCAGCCCTTTGTTTTTTGTCTAGGAAATCCTTTGGCTAATGGCTGCCAACCTGCTTGGATCAGCAGCACTTTGTATGTGCACAATTTGGGGGGAGGAAAAGTGATGCAAACATGTTTGACAAGCATTTGAGTCACTCACTGCCAGTCGGTCAGACTGGGTGCTTGGCTCACATCTGGTTGCCTCATTCCCACATAGGAAGTTTAACTGCTGAACACTTTCAACACAAACCTTACAGCATCCCTGACCTAATTTGCACTCTCCTGTTCCGTATGAAATAATTTCTGCTCTGGTTATTGTTTAGAGTGGAATATGGGAAAGCACCAGGTACTTTAGCTCATTGGTCTGCTTGGTACAGTCACTCAGTTAGACAGCCAGTCACCTTTATTGGCATGCACAGCTACTACAAACAGCCATTGAACAAAGAGGGGTACAAAGCCGACTATATAAAAGCTTATGTGGCATTTTAAAAAGAAAAATAATACTATAACATTTCCTGATGGACTCGTATTGCAGATTGTAAAAACAGGACTACCTTTCCAGTAACTTTGGGTAAGCAATCGTTCAGAAGATGCTAAACCTTAATATGATCAGAAAGGCCTGACATTCTCTTTAAAAACAAGTTTAAATGTTTAGTACGCAGGTATATATTTTGCTTTATTACAGCATGTTCTCAAACAGATTGCAGATAGGCATAGTTTTGAAAATTCAGATTTTCTGATTAAGAGACAGCCTTGTAGACACTAGCTCTGACCCCATCCTGATCCCCTTTAGTATAAATGACAGCCTGCACTTCCAGTTCAATGCTAACATGCCAATGACATGGGAAGTTTCCCTGTACAGACAGCCTGGCTAGTTTTGTGCCAGTCTGGGTGGCACTGTTTGTTCTTAAGCACAGTTAACATCAACAAGAAATTCAGTGGTTTCTACCAGGGTTCATTGCTGGACAATGGTCATTAATTGTGCTCAGACACTGACTGCTGAGTTCACGTTCAACTTGCTGGATATGAACAGGGAACTGATATTTCAGTGAGTTGTTTGGATAAATTTGGGTGTGCCTATCTGCACGGTTATACTGCTTCCTAACGCAAACATGGCTTTCTCACAGCAGCCACCCCCGAAGCTATTTGTCTATTGATGCTTTCTGCTTTAAAGGACACAAATAAAAAAGGAAGAAAGTTATATTTGACATTTTAAAGTTGAGACTTAGCATCTCTGTATGCCTTCAGTGTCCGGCCATGAACCCAGCTAATCTTAACATCAGTTCCCAGATAGATCCCACTGACTCATCAAGAGATGCAAAAAACAGGCATTGCAAACTAGGCAATGAGGCTTGTTTAGAGGATGTATCTGACCACTCAGGCACAAGGAACAGAAGACTAGCAAGCTGTGCCATGGTTTCTACAAGTTGGTCAACTGACCCAAAAGTAGATGATTTAGTTCTTGGACTGGGCAATGCAGCCACAAGTCACAATGACAAGCAGACACTGTGCATGTGCAAAGCTGCTTGGCTGGCTGCCAGGCAACAGCAAGATGATCTGATTAGGAATTTGCTTTATGAGTAATCCAGGGAATTTGAACAAGGTATGTTTACATAGCTAGCATGTTCACAGCTATGCTCCCAAAATGCCTAATGTTTGCATCTTACCTTAAGGGGGGAGAGGACCAGACAATATGGAGATACCATAGAAGACAATTGACCAGTATTTGACTTGGTGTTGCTGATTTGAAAGAGAAATCAACTAGGTTGGAAATGTTACTCTAGTAAACACATTTGACATCATTATATCATGCTGATTTTTGGAAACTAACATTGCATGAGATCTACATTTAAAGGCCATCATTAATCCACATTCAGACTTGGGAGGGGTTGCAGCTCAGTTGAGAAACCTCCGCTTTGCTTGGAGAAGGTCCCAGGTTCAGTCCCTGGCATCTCCAGTTAAAAGGACCAGGCAGTAGGTGATGGGAAAGAACTCAGCCTGAGACCCTAGAGAGCTACTGCCAGACAATACTGACCTTCATGGACCAATGGTCTGATTCAGTATAAGGCAGCTTCATGTGTGTCCATATATATTCTGTCTCACTAGTTTCCATGAATGGGCTTACTGGCTGGAGAGCTGGCAAGAACGCTTTAGTGTCCCAGTCAGAAGTCAGGAGTTGCATTTCAAGCACTGTACCCCATGGCTATGATCTAGAGAACTGTGCACATAGCTGGTTATGATATACAGCCATTCCCTAATCAACATGGGAAGACTGACGCCTTATGGTAGTCATTCCAAAAACAAAAATGGCATGTAATGCCTTCCGGGAAGCCCAAAAAATCCATCAGAATAATGTGAAAGCTTTGCAGTTTTCTGGAACACTTTTGTACAAAAAAAAATAAATAAAAGAAGGGAGGAGAGAAAATAAGTTATCCAGGGCATGGTGGCAAGGATCCAAGTCTGCAGTTGTAATGTTAGAATGGAATAATGGTTGTGCTGCAGGCTAACTTGGACTAGACTGGGCTGAATCAGTTACTGGAGTAAGTTGCCCTCAAAATGTTGCCCCAATTTTAAAAGATCTTCAGGCCTGCATCAGCGTGCTAGTTTTAACATATTTAAAACCTGTGGTTTCAGACCAGGGTACATAAAGGGCTGCTGCCTGGATCTCTCTCTCTCTCTCTCTCTCTCTCTCTCTCTCTCTCTCTCTCTCTCTCTCACACACACACACACTCACACAGAGTTCTCAATCCGCCCCATCTCAGAAATATCCTCTCATGAAAATTCACATGTCTCCTAGCTTGTGGCAGAAAAAAGTAAACTTATTAGGACAAGTATTTTGCTATTTAAATTTGCCTTGCGATTTGCATGCACTGTCATTGCTGTTTTCTGCTGACTGTGTGACTGATAATGTTTTACTCTTTTCTTGCAAGTCACATTCATTTTCTTGTAAGCCACATCAGACACATTGAGAAGAGTTGGGATATAAATATGTGACTTACATAAGCAAAAAGATAAGTTGTAGAAAAAAAAAGAAAAGCAGGACCATAAAGATAATCAATAGAATGAATGTATTACACTAGCGTGTGCAGTTGTATACGTACAACACTGTGGAGGAACTCTAATCAATGCTACACAGAAAAATCGACTAAATTTTTAAAAATCACAATGTAAACATACCTTGCAAAATATAATATGGTTGCTTAAAATATTCTTGATATATCTGATAAATACAAATGGTCTAAGCGGCAGTTCATGCTTAGTTACTTCAAAATGCATGCAAAACTCCCAAGGGAGACAACACATAAAAAAACACTTTGAAAAAACAATTAGCTGAACTAATACTCTTTCATAAGAGCATGTCATTATCAAAAACAATCCATTGGAGAAGATCTTCAAGATATTCCAAATCAATTTTTTCCCTTCAGAATCTCACGCTCATTCTTAAGTCAAACTGGGACAAGTGAACCTGTGGCAACATTACTTCAATAGAAACATCTAACAAAACTCTCCCATGCTGACTAAACCTCCTGAATTTTAATAGCTCTTTCCACATTGAAGTATTAACCTCAAATTGCAGCAAAAACCACTGTTTACCATTCTTCAGCCTCTATGGAAATCCACGTACTAATGGACAAAAAATGCTACAATCTAGTAGACAGGTCTTAACAAGGAATCTGTTTGTATTAAAAAGTTGATGCTCCTTGCAACAAACTAGCTTTACCCCCACCCTGTGTGAAATTTTATTGATCTGGCATAAACTTGTTCATTCCCCCCAAGAATAATAAATGCTTTGGGGCCCCTAAAGGAATAGACAGAACATGAAGATCTGATGGATTCCTGTCTGGGCTGGGTGCTTTGTGTGACCCTGGTTACCTGCAATGCTCCCTCTAAGCTGTGGAGTCTTGTGAGCAAAAATTCTACTTTGTGAACTGCTGGCATTAAAGTTGTGAGCGAGCGATTTGGCTACTGCATAAATTAGTATGCTCTGGAGCCCTCCTTCCTGAGCTGAGACAAAAATGTGTGAGCCAGAGGGTAAAAAATTGTGCGCTAGCTCACACTAACTCAGCTTAGAGGGAACACTGGTTGCCTGTATGGAAAAACTATATTAACCTGCTCCACCTCTGGGCTTTCAGCCTTTTCCTGAAGAGGCTGATCTACCCACCCAATAATTTATTTATTTATTTATTTATTTTTATTAGATTTCTATCCCGCCCTCCCGGTCTAGGCCAGCTCAGGGCGAATCACAACAGAATAAAATCTCAACAATACGATCACATAAAACTATAATTTCATAAATACAGTATTAAACTCAAACATCATAACATAATAAAGTGCTAGTACATTCCTCGTTCCCGGTTAACTCTTTGGCCTTCTGCAGCTATCTAGGGTGATTGGCTCGGACAGTGTTAAGGGGACCAGCGGGTTCTGCCAGCATAGATATTAGTTGCTGGTGGTAGAGGTGTTAGTGGTGGTGGCTCCAAAGGCCTGGCGGAAGAGCTCCGTTTTACAGGCCCTGCAAAACTGTGAGAGATCCCACAGGACCCTGATCTCTTCTGGGAGCTCATTCCGCCAACGAAAAAGCCCTGGCCCTAGTCACCACCAGTTTGGCCTCCTTGAAGCTAGGGAGAGCCAGCTGATACTGGGTCCCCAATCGCAGCACCCTCTGGGGTACATATGGGGAAAGGCGGTCCCTCAGGTATGCAGGTCCCTGGCCATAAAGGGCTTTAAAGATAAGAACCAGCACCTTGAAGTGAACCTGGTATGCTATAGGCAGCCAGTGCACCATCTTTAGCACAGGTCGGATGTGCTCCCAAATCGGGATTCCCATCAGCAACCTGGTCACAGCGTTTTGCACCAGCTGAAGCTTCCGGATTTGTGGGATTATTTAGTTCCCTTTTGGGGGCCAAGTAAGGATTTGGTGGGTTTCCTGCAGATTTGCTTAGAGGGAGGTCTCTTTTCACCTGCACCAGATAGTTAGTGGCGTCTATGACAAATGATCTCTCTAGTAGAAGTACCACCACGGAAGGCTTCTTTTTCTTTACTCCAAAGAACTTTCAAGTATACTTTAGGAATTTGCTCTGTAGGCATAGGGATTATTTCAGTTTGGCTGTTTATTTGAGAAACAAATCACTGTACAGATTCCAAAGTAAATGAAGCAAAGAGAAAACAGCCTAAGAAAGAAGAAACATATCCCAAACTCTGAAAGATTAACTGCTGTCACTTAAGATATCTGTAGTCTGGTTTGGATTTTCAGCGGATGGAGCAATTTTGCCAAATGGGCTGCAGTGGAAGGGAGGAAGTGAGATCATCATGCCTTGCGAATGAAAAACCTTCCATCTGCGGAAGCTCCCTGGTGGATCCACACCTCTGATGGGATCCTTGGACACTGGTGACCCTTTTTAGACATTGCATCCACACATGTGAGGAACCCAGCAATCAGGTATATTAAGGGCATATGGATGCAGTGTTATATAAACAGGGGGTAACACGTGTGTTGGCAGGTGCATACAGCTTTGGTTTGCATGAATGACAACCCTGAAAAATCCATTGGTCAGTTTCCCTGTACTGAAGCTGGATGTTGACATGGCATGGCAACTGCACATATTGGGTGTGGTGATGCTTGTGTGCAGCTGTAACATCTGAAAAGGACTTCTATCACTGATACATTACAATCTAAGCTGCATAGTCATTTCATGGATGCTTTCTTGCAGTGTCTCCTCAATATTACAAGGCTAGAGTTGCAGTCCTTTTCTGCATTGCTGTTCCCCCCCCTCTCCATGGACTTCAGTCACCATTTAAATTTGCATCTGCATTTACTCCCGCATTCACCTCATTTCCCTGTTGCACTTTGCTTCTGTATTTATTTTTGGGCATTCAGTTGTCAGATCACTTTTCCTACACCTTCACCCTGGGTTATCTCTTTGGGTGTGCTTTTGCAGTAGACTTAAAAATTATTCCACTTCCAAGTCGGAGGTAATGCTAAGCAGAAAAGTTTCCTCAGACTCTGTGACACTGCCCATTTCCCACCCATCTCCACCCTAGTTCCACCCCTCCTTTCTTTTGTCATATCTCCCTCCCACTCTATACTTTTCTCCTTCCCTCTTCCACCTTTTCCTCTCCTGCATGGCGAGGTCACCCCATCAGTCTAACTTTTTAATAAGGCTTTTTAGTTCTGTCGCTAATGTAGATCACTGATCTTGATATGTGGTCGCCCCGCCCCCAGCAGGGGAAGGGCTGGGATCCTTTGCACATTGGACCCTAGGGAGGGATCTTTCCCTCCTTCCCCCAAAGCCAATCTGCACACAGCTTGGAGGGCATGTAGAGGGGCAGCCCGGGGAGGTCTTCTGCAAGTTTGATGCTTCTAGCTCGAGTGTGTGTATGTGTGTGTGGCATTTGACACACTCCTCCATCCTTTGCACATTGGACCCTAGGGAGGGATCTGCACACAACTTGTAAGGGGATGTATTAAAAGGAATGACAGGATTGCCCATTTGAAGCAATGGGAGAGGCTTGAAGACCCATTTACTTATTTATTTTAAATAAAACCTTTGGGATGCCACCCCTCCCGACAGACCAGCCAGCTTGCTGTCGAGCTGGCATCCCGCTATGGGTCATGCGTGCCTGGAGCAGCCCAGTGGCAGCTAGCCAAAGGGGGTGGGAGAGCACGGAGGGGAGGGGAGGAGAGAAAGGGGAGGGTGCAGTGTGCCCCATCCCTTGCTCACACACTTGACCAAGTCAGTGGCAATTGGACGCCCCCTCCACAGGGCACAACAAGTGACGTTTACCACAATTAAGCAAAAAAATGCGGGTTTTGGTTATAGATGCAGAATGCATACACAAAAATAAACTGGAGAAAAAAGAATAGTGCAGAGGACACAAAATACAAAGTTAACCTTAAGGGCTTGACTGCTTGGATTCTCTGGAGTAAGCTACAGTGAGCTGTTAGTGCAGAAACTCCTGCAGTTTCAGAAGGTACATCCCCAACAGGGCAGCACGCTACATGGTTACTTTGAACATACAGATTGGCTCTAAATATGCAGATTTGCTCTTCAGATGAAACACATAAAATAATCCCACGCACAGGTCTTCTGTTTTCACATCCACAGTGTTGCACTTCCAGCTGTTTGCAGCTGTGTCTGAAACCTCAGGTCTCCCATTCATATTCTCCAGTGTAGACGCTGGCATTGCCACTCACTGACCCAAATCCCTCTGCTTTACTCACATTTGTTTGTTTATTCATTTATGTATTTGGAGCAGTTCTATTTTGTATTTTACATTTCTTCAGTAAAATAAAAACCCTCCTAGACAGAGGATCCAAACGGAATAGAATTGGGATTGATTTCATTGATCTGCATAATGCATTTTGTACTCTCTCTGTGTGTGTTGTTGTTGTTTTCTAGGCACCAAATTGGAGATGTACGCAGGATACAAACAACCCCCATGATATATTTCATTTCATCGCTGGCACCATGTGATTAATTGCTTGCACCAGCTATTTACAAATCACAGCCTACCTTGGTTCTAAATGTCGATGTGCATGGGTGAAAACCCAATCAGGCTCTGTGACCTTGCCTGAGTGCCCTCTGCTGCAGATTTGGTATTGCTTCCTTCACGCCCAAAGTACATTACTCTGCAGAGCACATTCGGGAGTCTTGGATGCGATTACTCCAGGGATCCCTTCCAGCCCTCTGATGCTATGATTAGGGACGCTCCAGTTTATGGCACTGCATTGTTGTGTGAAGTAAACGACTTGCCTCTCAGTCACTGGGTTGTCATCCGTGGAGGTGTAGCACTCAAGCTAAAAAGACAAGCGAGTCAGCTCTGCTCCCCCCCCTCTGCTTTTGCTGCAGTGTTATTTCTCCCTTTCTCCCTTTCTTTCTTGCTAATTTGCTTTCCACTTAAAGAAAAAAAGCAGGATTCCCTCCCCCCTCCCCCTTGTAGAAAGTAGAGGCTTGAGGGAGGCAGGAGGTATAACCTTGCCAGTATATACTAAATGCCACTCGCAAGATGAAGCAGCAGAACAGGGCTTTATTACACATGCAGGGCACAGCCCTGCTCAGCCGTTTGCGGAGAGTGTTCTGCTTTTCAAACAGAACATGTCTGTCTTTCAAGCTGCCATGCCATCAAACTGGCTCCCTTGGAGGAGCAAAAACGCCTCTCACGACAGAGCATCCCCAAGCCCAAAGGGTCCAAGATGGATTTCGGCCATAAAAGTCCTGGATCAGGGCATCAAAACAACAGTGGCTTTTAATAGAGGATTAAAAGACAGGTCATCCAAGGCTTCTGACTTGAAGAGGCAAAGTGTCAACATCCATCTTTACGGTTCGCAAAATCTTGCAGGGCCACGTCCCTACCCAAACTGAGATAGAGAAGGTCTTGGGGCTAAGCAGTGGCACTTCCCACAGTCCTACAGGCAAACATGTAAAGATCTTTATTTCAGGTGAAACTTTTTACTAAGGTGAATAATCTTTTGCACAGCTCCATCAGTGGAGATGTGTCTCCTGCAAAGCAGCATAAGCAAAACAGGTCCTTGGTCCAAGAAAGTAACAATGTTAAATCTGCTAGCGGTAATGCTGCCCTGACCTGGGTGACCCAGGCTAGACTGATCTCATCAGATGTCAGAAGCTAAGCTGGGTAGTCCCTGGTTAGTATTTGGATGGGAGACAACCAAGGGAATCCAGGGTTGCTACACAGAAGCAGGCAATGGCAAACCACCTCTGTCTGTCTCTTGCTTTGAAAACCCTGTGGACTTGCATTAAGTCGGCTGTGACTTGACAGTGATTTCTATCAACTGACCAGGAAACAAAATGTCCTGTCTCTTTAAAAGAGATAAGCAGAAATTGGCAGGTGAAGCATTTGGTGGTGTGGAACTAAATAACGTCAGTGATCATTGCTGCCCATCACAATGATATCAGCTAGAGGAACATAAGAGACGCCAATGTTGGATCAGGTCAATGGCCCATCCAGTCCAACACTCTGTCACACAGTGGCCAGAAATACCAGGTGCCATCAGGAGGTCCAGCAGTGGGGCCAGGACACTAGAAGCCCTCCCACCGTGCCCCCCCCCAGCACCAAGAATACGGTGCATCACTTGCCCCAACCTGTGGGTTCCTATCTACACCTTGTGGCTAATAGCCACTGATGGACCTCTGCTGGCAACCCTAAGCAGTGGGGGAAACAGCAGAATGAAGGGAAGGATATCAGCAAATGTCATCCTATGAGGACTTAAAACAAACACTTCACAGGAATGGTAAGTTTAAAGGGTGGACCCAGGAGCTGTTTGTTCATGGGTCAGGCTAGGGAATCATGCTTCCTGCATTTGTTTATATGTGTAATATTTGGAAAGGGGGAGCATGAATCGCACACTGAAGGGAGCATACGTTTCTCATACCAGGCCCCCCCCCCCAAAAAAATGCCTGTCCTCCCACCCTTCCAAGGCTAATGAAGTGTGCCGGGGGGCAGGGAGTATGTTTAACTAGCAAAACCAAGCAGGGATGGAAGGGTCAAGTCCTTCCCCCCCAATGTAATGGCCATGACCTGAATGGGGCCCCCATGTAGCAGTCATTAGCCTTCTTAAAAGACCCAACCACAGATCTCCCTAAATGTCAAATACATGCATAAATGGGACAATGATGGGACGGACAACATGGATTTAGATCTGAAAGCACGCCATCAATTTTTTTAGCACTGCGAGCACTTTATTGCTCATTGTTAATTACATGTATATGAATGAGTATGTATTTTATGTAGTTTTTAAATTTTTATGGTTATGCTGACTAGGTACATTGTACCGCTTCTGTTAGCCGCCCTTAGCCTGTTCGCAGGATGCGCGGGGTATAAATATAATAAATAAAATAAAATAAATAATAAATACATTTAGCACACGTGACTCCTCTGTGCTTGCTTTTTTCAGACACAATGTTACTGGATGAAGCTGCTCTGAATTCTTCATACCAAAAGGGCTCACAATCTGATATCCCAATCCTAGAAATATGCATAGTAATAAGGATAAACAGAATAGGTTGGCTCAACTGTTTTGGTGGTTCACTTGTTGTGAAGTCACCGCTTAAGAATGGGGAATAAGTTGCCACTAGCAAGTTTTACCAGCTATATCACCATGCCTTTCCTTCCCACTCGATGTGGCTGGAACCTTCAGTTAACTATGACCAGTGTTCCCTCTAAGGTGAGTTAGTGTGAGCTAGCTCACAGTTTTTTAGTCTCCGGCTCACACATTTTTGTCTTAGCTCAGGAAGGATGGCTCCAGAGCAAACTAATTCATGCAGCAGCCAAATCGCTTGCTCACAGCTTTAATGCCAGTAGCTCACAAAGTAGAATTTTTGCTCACAGGACTCCGCAGTTTAGAGGGAACACTGACTATGACTAATAATTACTTTTCCCCCCCTCCTGCCCATTTCCCAAAAAGATCAGGGCAGTGTACGCAGTTTTTCCCTCTGCCATTTTATCCTCACAACAACCCATTGGGTAGGTTAGGCTGAGAAAGAATGATGGCCTGAAAGTCACCCAGTGAACTTGGTTTGCCCCGGACCTAGCACAACTCTATGATCCCTACACTACACCATACTGGTTGTCTGGAATTTTTAAAGTAATGATCACTTGTGAAGGTTTTGTTTGTACCCAGTTGTAGTCACATTATTAAAACTTACTATAAAACATTAGGTTTGTGGAGCTGTCTCCTTCCATATGTCCCTGTGTGCAGACCACAGTTGTCAGGGAGCCATCTGCTGGCTATCCCACCACTTAGGGTCGCCTGTCTGGCACCAACTAGACAAATACAAAGGGACCTCGGTGAGACAATGAATAAACAAAGGAAACCTCACCATGCAATACCAATAATGAATTCCATAATATAGGTAGAATCATAGAATCTCAGAGTTGGAAGGGGCCACACAGGCCATCTAGTGCAACCCCCTGTTCAATGCAGGATCAGCCTAGAGCATCCCTGACAAGTGTTTGTCCAGCCACTGCTTAAAGACTGCCAGGGAGGGGGAGCTCACCACCTCCCTAGGCAGCTGATTCCACTGTCGCACAACTCTCACTGTAAAAAGGTTTTTCCTAATATCCAGACGGTACCTTCCTGCCCTTAATTTAAAACCCATTATTGCAGGTCCTTTCCTCTGCTGGCAACAGGAACAGCTCCCTGCCCTCCCCAAGTGACAGCCCTTCAAGAGAGTAATCATGTCCCCCCTCCCCCTCCTCTTCTCCAGACTGAACATTCCCAAGTCCCTCAGCCTTTCCTCATAGGGCTTGGTCTCCAGGCCCCCGATAATACTCATCCCTCTCCTCTGCACCCACTCCATTCTGTCCACATCCTTTTTGAAGTGAGGCCTCCAGAACTGCACACAATACTCCAGGTGTGGCCTGACCAATGCAGTGTACAGTGGGACTATGACATTTTGTGATTAGGATTTTATGCCTCTGTTGATACACCCCAAGATCGCATTAGCCTTTTTTGTTGCCGCATGATTGTGGCATTTATTATTGGCATCAACTAGAGCCTGGGCCTTTTCCGTCGTGGCTCCTACTATGTCAAATGGCCCTCCTGAAGAGGTGGGGGGCCTTCCCTGGAAATTTTCAGGAGGCACTGCAAGGCCAGCCTGTTTGCCAAGACTTAATTGGCAGGCAACATGCTCCCCAGAGAGCACTACAATCAAGGTCCCAAAATTGTTTGGCCCTTCTGGGCCCCCGAGAAGCCAGACTGGCTTCGATAAGGGCCAGGGCTTTCTCAGTGGCGGCTCCATACTAGTGGAACAACCTCCCAGAAGACATCAGGGCCCTGCGGGACCATTTACAGTTCTGCAGGGCCTGCAAGATGGAGCTCTTCCACCAGGCCTTTGATTAGTGAGCTGCACTTAACCAACTGAGGCTCTGGCCCCAACACAAATACCATAACTGACAGCCTGTATATGCCGATATGACCCAGACTGAGTTGCCTGCCGACTGTACCTTTATGCTACTGACAACGCACCATCGCCATATGATATGCACTAGCACTTTATGTAGTGGGTTTTTTAAATACTTTTTATATTTACATTTTATTCAATTCTCTGTATTATCTAATGGAATTTTATGTGAGCCGCCCTGAGCCTGCTTCAGCAGGGAGGGCGGAATATAAATAAAATAAATAAATAAATAACTTTTAAGTTTGGGGGGGATTTGGGGTTTATTATTTTATTTTGGTTTCACTGGATTTTTAAACTATTATTGCAAGCTGCCTCGAACAACAAGGAAAGGCAGGGTATAAATTTTATTTAAATAAATAGCTGAGGCCCCGTTCACATCGCAAATTTGCCGCGGGAGAGCCATGGATGCCGGGCAGATTATCCGTGCGCGATCATACCACCACATCTGGCAAGTGTAGCGCACCCGTGGCTTCCCTCCGAAAACCCGCAGTCAAAAAAAATACCTGCCAAGAAGTACTAGCAACCTGTTTGCCATGGGTTGCTGACGGAATCGGGTGGTGTGATCGCGCCAGCACGCAGCTATCTCCTCCAGCCATCGTCTTTGCCGCGGCTGCCAACCAACGAAACCCCACTACACTGCCATTGCGTCTGATCGCATAATCGCAGATCAAACTGCGGCGGTGCAAACAGTCACGCCTCTCCCCACACACACACACATTTTCTGGCCTGTGTGACCGGGGCCTGAATTGTTATGTTTAGTTCACTCCTTGTCCTGACTACACTCCAACTTAATGTGAGATCACCACTCTCCATCTTGTAATGAAAGGGACTAGTGATTTGTTGACACCGCTAGTGACCTGTGAGTGCAAGGCAATGGTACAACTCATCTCATCTCTTTACCTGACAGCTTTACCAAAATGTTGAGATTTTATAAATGGTAGTGGCAGGGCAGCAAAGGAGGAGAAGAATGAGAGCGAACAAGACCTTCAATGACTGCCACCTTTTAATAGCCCCTGAAGAGACATGGCCTTGTGAACCTATGAACAATAAACTTCCAGAGATTGTGACATTCTCTTATTTAAACAACCTGGATGTCTCACAAGTCATTCTGTTAGGAGGAAACAACAGTACGAAAACCAGTGCAGATCAAAAGAAGCTTTACATTACTCAGTTCACGTCTTTGGCTCTATATTTCAACAAATTGCTGAGTTACAGAGTGCACTTTCCCCTGAGATTTCCACTGAAGTGCAGAAGGGGGTGAAACTATTTCAAGAATACAGATAGCTTTGGTGTGAAAACCCCTAAAATATGCCAAGAATGCAAATACCCTCTGAGTACAGAGTACTTGTTCCTATATGCATGATGTACACAAATTTGTCAACAGCACGGCAGATTTTGGAATGGTTGCCAGGATTTCTAGGATTAAGATGGGAAGCTACTGAACCACAATCTTTGACACCAGTTTTAGGAATAGAGAAGGTGGGCACCCTAGCCACACCACATGAGCAAGGAAAGTGTGCCCACAACTCTCACAGTCCCCCTGAAACACACAGGTCCAGACATCAACTGCAGGGGTCCAAGTTATGGCCCCCTAAAAAAGATGCCCCAGGAAAGTGCTTTTAGGGGGAAATGTCAGGTGCAGATTCAAAAGTGTGGATCCTCAGCCGAGGCATCCAGTATCTAAGACTCCGTAACATATAAACCATACTTTGTAGCACTGAGAGCGATCCTGAGAGCACTGCTGCTGTACAGTTTCCATTCATTCCAGTGGGATTCTCTGCACAGGACCCATTGAAGTGAATGAAAGCCATGTGCTTGTTAAAACTTGATGTTGGCTTTGTGTCCTTGTCAGCTGTAGAATAATGGGAATAATTCAGTTGGATGTTTTAAAAAGTTGCTTCTGGCTCTGATCACACGTACTAAATAATCCACTTTCAATGCACTTTTGAATTGGAATTTGCCAGTCACACAGTAAAATCCAGTTGGAAAGTGCATCAAAAGTGGATTGAAAGTGGATTATTTAGTGTGGGAGATCGCCGCCTCTGTTTGTTTGAAAATAATATGTTAATATGCAGTGTTTTCCATTTTAAGTCATTAGTGATGCAAACTGTCTTGCATAATAAAGATTGTTTACAGTTTCTTGCCCAATCAAGTGTTTGTGGATTGAAGTGTTGATGTATGTTCATGCACCGAACTAATGCACGGGGATTATTTAAAGTATGTTCCTAAGTAAGAGACGTGCCTCTAGGATTGCTTTTATAATGGATGTTAGGACTGCCTCCTCCAGAATCTCTCCAAGTTGGGGGCAGATTAAATTTCTGGGGTCCCAGTTATGGACCCCCCCAAAAAAGGTCTCCCACATTTATACCCTCCCACCCCTCCTGAGTGTGAACACCTCTGTGTGCTGTGAGGATGTAAAGTGAGTACAAAGGGTGCTCATTGTGGGGAGAAGACGTCCTCTACCCCCTGCATACCACAGGCCTCCATCTCCACAGGCACCAAACCCATCCTGCCAGGTCACTGGAGGCTGGCCCTAGTAGGGCATCACCAAGGGTCTCAGAGCCTCCTTCCCTGATCTGTTCCTGGGGCTCTCCACAGAGGTGAAACAGTTGTTAAAAGAAGAAGAGAAGAGAAGAGATTGGAATTATACCCCACCCTTCACTCAGAGTCTCAGAGTGGCTTACAAACCTTTCCCTTCTCCTCCCCACAACAGACACCCAGTCAGGTAGGTGGGGCTGCGAGAACTCTTTCAAGAGCTGCCCTTTCAAGGACAGCTCTGACCGAACTATGGCTTGCCCAAGGTAATCCAGCAGCTGCGAGTGGAGGAGTGGGGAATCAAACCTGATTCTCCCAGATTAGAGACCACACACTTAAGCACTACACCAAACTGGCTCACTGCCCAGAGACACCAGCAGTTACTGCTAACACTCTTTGGAGAGGAGGACTCTGACCCCAGTGATTCAGAGGGTGAGGGGGGAGCCCACAGTTTGGAAATATTTCTGCACCCTCCAGCAGTGACCACTGTGTGACAGAGTGCCAGGTGTGCCACACCCATGTCCAGAGGGGCGCAACCCCCTACACTTGTCCTTTTTCATCCTCCGCAGGCACCTGAAAAGGGTGCACACCAGTGGAAAGAGTAGTGGCCAGCGGGAGGAAGAAGAGCCCCACTCTTTCTCAGCAGTGAGAAGCAGAGAGGGAGGAGGAGGCCTTTCCAAGAAATGCTCCCTGCACTCGGGGTGCTGTGGGTGGGACATCAAAGCAGGCCACGCTGCAAGAGGTCAAAATAGGTACGTGGAGGGCCCAGGAAGCAGTCACCTGCCTTCTCAGTGAGTTTGCTGTGGATGGCCAACCCTTTTCCCTCATGGAGGAAAACTATTTTATTGGATTTATATCCCGCCCTCCCCACATAGCAGGCTCAGGGTGGGTTCTATCAGATATAATAAACAATATACAGTATACAAAAATTAAAACAGTTTGCTGGCTGCATTAGCGATGGTCAAGGCTTAGCTCTCCAGAGCACAAGGCAGAACTGTGCACCTCATGGCAGACCTCTGGAGCAGCCACCAGGACTGTCAGGACATGGCCCAGGCCCCAGGAGGGGGACAATCATTCCACCAGGCTTCAAAGTGGTTTTGCTCCATGTGAAGGGAATGGATGCAGACCACATGGTACAAAATGTGGCCACCGTGTGAAACAAAATAGCCTGAGGCAGTGAGTGGACAATGGCAACATTGTCCGTGGCTACATGGTCAAAGACGCCAGTGCTAACTTGCTGGCAGAGATTAAGCATGTGTGCCTCAAGGGCATCATCTGCCTGACTTATACATTTCACCTGGTGGTGAAGGATGCTCTGGGCCTGGGGAGCACTGTCAAAGCCACCTGGGAAGCTGGCCCCCTCAAGATGCAGTCCTTGCTTTAGACCTGCTGCTGCCTGGATGCGCCTTTCCAGTGCAGCATCAAGTCTGCCCATCTGCGGCACAAAAGGGAGGGGGAGGGGATGTGGAACTCCACCCACCCCATGACTGCGCATTTGGTGGAGCAGAAGAGCATGGTGCAGGATATCACCTCCTCCATGACCATCCTGCATGGGAAGAGGAGCTCAGCATCAGCTCCAGTGACTGGCTGACCCTCTACTAATGGTGCGTGTCCTCAAGCCCTCCCAGGACACCAACAACATGCTTGGCACCCATACAGCCACAGTCTGGGGCAAGTCATCCCCCTGATTCAAAGGCTGGATTGGGTTCTGGCCCCAAGGAGATGGCTATTCCCAGATGGGTCAGGGCCTTGGCAGAGAAGTTGCAGGTGGGCATCAACACCAGGTTGCATCCTCTCTGCAATAAAGGGGAGTAGAAGCTGGCCTGTATCTGTGACCCCCCAGATAAAAGGCAGCATTGCTCTCCTAAGTGCAGAGCTTTGGCAGTGAAAGCATGAGCTCTGCAAAGAAGTGAGGAGGCTACAGGCCAACAGACGTGGCCAGAGGGAACGGCAGGTGGAAGAGACTGGAGAGGAGGAGGAGGAGGAGGAGCCACAGCCCGGCACCTCTGCGTCAAAGAGCCCAACCAGGGAGAAGCCCCACTACAGGTTGTCAGTGGAGGTCAGTGGTGGTGGGGATGTGAGGCGTGCAATGGTGCAGGGTTCAGCAGAGGTGATGGTGAGGAAGTACCTTGCCAAGTCCCCTGACCCCACCAACGCCGATCCCATGGAGTACTGGCCACACAAGGCTGTCATCTGGCCCAACTTCTCTTGTATGGCCATGAGTCCTGAGCCCACCTAACACCCAAACCCCAGCAAGGGAGAGGCATTCACAATGAAAATGTGGGTCCTCAGCCAAGGCACCAGTATCTAAGCCCCTCTGATTGGCATGAGCAGAGAGACAAGGTGGCTCAGAGCCCTGAGCCCACCTAACACCCAAACCCCAGCAGGGGAGAGGAGTTCACAGTCAGGAGGGAATGAATGAATGTGCTCTGCTAGTCTGCTTTTAAAAAGTTCCCTGCCTCTCTGGCTAACTGCCAGCAGCCAGCAGAGGAGAGGGTGTGGAGCTGAGCTGATAGATAGCTTTCTGATCCCATAGAGCAGAATGGGAACTCTGTTATTGGCAGCCAGCAGTGCCTGTTAAGCTTTGGAGGGCCCCTATTGGTGTTTCCAAGGCTGGAGAATGCTGCCCCCCCCCCGGTTGCTTGGGAGTTTTGTAAACCCTTTAATTGAGAGGAGACTGTCTGGAAATGTATCCATTCGTGAACTACCATGAACAGCATCAATGTCCATTGGAATGTTTGTGCCAGTTGCCCTTCCACAAACATCGCTTCACAGTCCATGAACCAGCCAAAATTCATGAGAAACATTAGTTCATGAGCCAGTTCATACCCATCCCTATTCAGGGAGTTTCATATTTCAACAGCAATATGAGTCCAGAGTGAGATTGCCAATGCACCTGTGAAAACAAAACCACTGGGAATTGGGATATTCCAGTTTCTTGCCAGTGTTCCATTTACAATCCACTTACCTTTACTTCAAGGACCATGAGCCTTGGTTTTAATGAATGAAAGTGACAGCTAAAAAATAAAGGAGTATTTCAAAGCCATTAACTGGACAAATATTCAGCGTTACCTGCAGACAGACAAATGCTGATGTGCTGATCGCTGAGACAATGGGCCAGTTCCTTGAAGTGCATGCACGCTATCAAAAACTTATTCTATCAGCCTGATCCACAAGCAGCTGACTAATTGGAATTTGATAAAATGAAAGAACAAAACTCGGAAGCATATAAAGTGAAGCAGATGGTGTCTCTCATCAACAAATGCTTTATAAAAGTATCCACAAAGGGCAAAGTGGAATGAACAAACAAAACAAATCCCAACCATTTGCTTTTTTTGGCTTCAGTCCACAAACTCCTCAAGTCTAAGTAGCCTCACTGAAATTTAGGTCATAAGAACTGCCATGTGGTTTCAGACCAAAGGCCCATCTAGCCCAGCGTCCTTTTCCCACCTGACAGATGCCCCAGTAGTCTTGCCGAATATAAGGACTTATCTACCTGAGATGTGTAATGCAAATCAGGTTAGGAGTCACCTGACCCAGCTCTGAGGGCCAAACTAGGCATGCTTGTTTTTTTTAGAGTTGGGTTCTCCACAGCCACACAGCCGATGTGAGGAATGGCTTTTTAAAAAATAAAGGACAGCCTGTTTGGCTCAAAACATGCCACCATGGCGGGAGGAAAAGCTCATTCCTGAACTGTTTTCCTTTTCCAAAACGATGCTGGTGTGAGCCTGATTGCTTCATGTTTTTATCAATACTGGGGATTTATGATTTATAGAATAGCAATAGGCAATAGGGAGCAATCACCAGTGTATACAGAGGTCCCACTTTTTCCAGGAGATATCAGTAATAGACACGAAGGCTGAAGTAAGCTTAAAATTATGTCTTTACTGTATTCTTTTCCACATTCAAACAATACACATACGCACACACAATTACACAGCTTCTAGGAAAATTAAGCTAAGGAAATGGGACTCATGTGACTGGACCAGCAGACACACGTGGAGAGACTCTGGCTGCAGTCCCAGAGCCTTGGGGTAGGGTGGATGGCAAGGTAGCCACAGATAAGAGTCAGCGAATATAGGGGTCATGGAGGGGGTGTAGAGAAGGAGTAGGAGCAAGAGTGTAAGAGAGCGAGCACATGGCTGGGTGTCCCTTTTAAGGGGGGGCTTGGGGGTTGTGCGAGGCTGGTCACATGTCTTGGCCCACCTCCTACTAGTCCGTCCCAAAAGACACACTATTGGATACTGGGAACAAGGGGAGGGGAATAAGGGAGTGGTCAATATTGAGAGTTAGTAACTTAGACTGGAGAGTGGCACCTGAATGAGGAGGTATGAGTCACCCAGCTAGGGCTATTGTTTCTTGATGGGCTTAGCCGAGCCTGTTGATGGGCGAGAGATTCGTTTCCAAGCAACCGTGTGTAGAACCTCTCAGTTACGTGCAGTCTTGCAGGTAGATGGGGGGGGTTGCTTGCATGTGACAGAGGGAGCTCCTCATGGTGTTTGGAGCTCTTTGTCCTTGTGCCTTTGGCATGGCATTCGACTCCTCCATGCAGCTAGGGAACTGGTCCACCTCACAGCAGGTAAGAGGGCAGGTAACCTTGAAGAACCAACTGGAACAGCAACGCAGAGGAAGACTTTCTTCTCTTAGGTGTGCATTCTCAACTGGCATCACATTGGGTCACTATGCAGTACAGTCCCTTAAGCATATGCTTGCACAGTCCATTTTTATCACTTAGAACTTGTACAGTCCATAAGAGCACATTAAGTGCCTTGCAGGGCAACACTGGGGGGAGGAATTCCACCATTTTTTTGCTGTTCCACATGGAGCATTCCGTGAACATGGAACAGCAGAAACAGGAAAATAACTCCCCCAGTATGGGCTGCTTTTAAAAAAAAGAAAAAGAAAAAAAGCCACTCCTCACAGCTGCTATGTGGCTACAGGAAATCAAAGTTGGGCCCAAGGACCCCAGACCCAACTCTTTAAAAACAAGCATTTCTAGTTTGACCCTCAGTCATATGTATCATCAGGAGACTCACATTAGAAAAGGAGGATTCACCATGGAACCCTTCGCATATCTATCAGCCTCCTCCTTCCATCCTTCAAGCCATCAAGTGAAGACATTTTATTCCGAAGAGACTAAGTTATTATAAGGAAGTAACCTGAATCATTATTTCCATGTAACCGTATTTATTCATATTTATGAAAAATTTATATAGTTCCAATGAGAGGAGCCACAGTTAAATCCATGAATTACAACAGTGTAAAACTTTTGTAGGCTGTAATATCCACGGCGTGTCATGACTGCGTAAAGCTAATGGAGAGATGCTCAGTAAGTTGCTTACCTCCTCTCATTGGGACATATTCTGTTCACTGTGGTATTAACGTGGTTTTGTGAAAGACCCTTTAGAAAAGCAAGTAAAAGAGTGCCCAAATACATGAAAAAAATAAAACGAGATAAATGTAGATTGATCAAGCTGGGTAGCCATGTTAGTCTGGCTGTAGCAGTAGAAAAGAGTAAGAGTCCAGCAGCACCTTAAAGACTAACAAAATTTGTGGCAGGGTAGGAGCTTCCCTGAGTCACGGCTCACTCATTACCAATAATGATTTCTCCATGCCTACTACCTCTCTAAGGAGCTGCGGTGGCTCAAGTGGTTAAGACGCTGAACTGCAGGCTGTGGAAGGTCGGTAGTTCAGCAGTTCGAGACCCGAGTGTGCCGCATGACGGAGTGAGCTCCTGTCTCTAGTTCCAGCTCCTGCCAACCTAGCAGTTCGAAAGCAAGAAATTGCAAGTAGATAAATAGGTACCACTTCGGTGGGAAGGTAACAGCATTCCATGTGCCTTGGTGTTTAGTCATGCCGGCCACATGACCATAGAAACGTCTTTGGACAGCACTGGCTCTTCGGCTTTGAAACAGAGATGAGCACCACAACCCTAGAGTCGGACTCAACTGGCTTTCGAGCAAGGGAACCTTTACCTTTACCTTTACTACCTCTATGCATATCATACTTAATCCAGTCATGCCCTCTATTGTAATTTGCCTGCTAATGTTATTTGACACATGAAACCACTCCACTTTCCGCTATATAAGACAGATAGACTCACATTCCAGCTGTATCTGAAGTGAGCAGCGTCTCATGAAAGCTCGTACCTTGACACAAGTTTTGTTAGCCTAAGATAAATGCAGTTATTTTGCCCTCACAGAGGCAGTTTTCCTGCATACAAGCATCTGTGGCTACTCCTCAGCCGCATGCATGGCTGTGATCACATAGCTACATGTGAATGTGGAAACACAGCTATTCCAGGGCAGACTGGGAAGTAGAGAAGGGCCTTGGAGCAACCCAAGCTGAGTCGCCCTTGCTGTGCTAACAAGCTAGTGCTGGAAAAGAATAGAGAGGTGAACAATGTCAGTCACTCCACTCTTCTCACTTTGAGGAGAAAAGCAGGATACAAATGAATTAAATAAACCATCATGACTGGCTCACTCACTGCCTCCTCCCACAACCAGGCAGCAGTGCAGGAGTGGCACTGAGACACTGGAAAACTTACTGGGACTTTGCTCTGCTTGTTTCATGTCACCAGTGGATGTCTAGGGCAGTGGCCCACTGACATGGCCCACTGGGAAATCTCCCTGTAAGTTAAATGGCCATCTACCCCCTGGAGCTGTGTATGGACACAGCTGGCTGTGACCTCTGCAGTTATGGCAGCACTTTTTTTTTCTTCCCTTCATCATTATTGTTGAATCTGTACCTTTCTACACATAAACTTGGGCCACAGGTGAAGATGGGGAAGATGGTTTCTTGCATGAGAAAAACCTCTGTGAATTGGCTTTGGGTAGAAAAGACAGACCCATGTGAGGGGGGGGGCAACATTAAGAAGAGTGATTTGTAAAGGCCAAACTAGACGAAATGGATTATCTATTTATTTATTATTTTATTTTATTTTTGCATTTTTACCCCGCCCTCCCCACAAACGGGCTCAGGGCGGCTATGACTGGATTTCCTGTAATGTTGCTCTTTTGTTTTGTTGCACAAAACAGTTCAGATCCAACCACTGCACCGCACTGGCTGAGCATCCTTCTCATTATCTTGAACATTGACTTGTGCCATTTCATGTGATGCTGTCCTTGAAAACAATCAATAATCTACCGCTTACCTTCTGAAGAATGCAGGGTAATAAGAACACATGGCCTTATAAAGGGCTGTAAGACCCACAGCAGGAAGGAAGGTGGTTTGGTAAAGTCCAATCTCATCAGATTTCAGAAGCTAAGCAGGGTTGATACTTCGAAGGGAGACCTCCAAGGAAGACTCTGCAGAGGAAGGCAATGGTAAACCACCTCTACTTCTCACCTGCCTTGAAAGCCCCTTCCTGGAGTCACTGTAATTAGGTTGTGACTTGACGGCACTTACAAACATAAGACCCATTTGGGGGGTGTATTGTAATGTTTTAATCCATATTTATATTACCTGGCTGTATTTTAATGTAAAGCACCTTGAATTCAGGAAAGGTGATGTCTACGTATTTCAATGTTTTTACAAATGACCTGGAGGAAGACATAGAGGGGATGCTTATAAAATTTGCAGATGACATGAAGCTGGGTGGGATTGCTAATTCTGAAGAAGACAGAGACAGGATTCAAAATGATCTAGATAGGCTGGAACAGTGGGATGAGACAAATAAAATGAATAGAGATAAGTGCAAAGTCTTACACTTAGGTACAAAAAAATAAAAGGCACAGATATAGAATGGGAGGGACTTGGCTTGACAGCAGCACATGTGAAAGGGAAATAGGTGTTCTAGTTGATCACAAGCTAAACATGAGCCTGCAGTGCGATGTGGCTGTGAAGAAATCTAATGCAATCTTAGGATGCAGTAACAGAAGCATTGTGTCCAGATCATGGGAGGTGGTAGTTTCGTTCTATTCTGCTATGGTCAGGCCTCAGCTGGAGTACGGTGTCCAGTTTTGGGCACCACATTTTAGGAAGGATGTTGACAAGGTCGAGTGTGTCCAGAAGAGGGCAACCAGGATGGTGAGAGGGTTGGAATCTAAGTCTTATGAGGAAAGGCTGAAAGAGTTGGGTATGTTTAGCCTGGGAAAGAGAAGGCTTAGAGGGGACATGATTGCAGTCTTCAAGGATTTGAAGGGCTGTCATGTAGAAGATGGAGCGGATCTATTCTCTCTTGCTCTGGATTGCAAGACTATGTCTAATGGATGGAAATTACAAGGGAGTCGTTACCAGCTAAATATCAGGAGAAACTTCCTAACTGTAAGAGTAGTTGAGCAGTGGAACAGACTGCCTCGGGAGGTGGTGGATGCTCCTTCACTGGACGTTTTCAAGCGGAGGCTGGACGACCATCTTTCGGGTATGTTGTAGGGCTATCTTTCGGCTATGCTCCTGCAGAGTGCAGGGGGTTGGACTAGATGACCTGCAAAGTCGCTTCCAACTCTAACATTCTATTATTCTATTTTGAACAGCTTGAAAAACATCCAGATCCATGGTACCCAGTCTCAGATCTTATGTTTTTGACTTTGCGACCTTTGGAATGTGACAACCAAACAAAATTTGGACTGCTAAGGTTAAAGCCCACAAAACAACCAAAGGAAATAAAAAGATTTCTAGTGGGATAAAGAACTCTCAGAATTGAAACTTGCTAAAATACCATTCACTCAGATCCATCATTCCATGTAAATGTAATGTATTGTTTACATGATAATGATATTTTCTGGTCTTCCTCCATCTGTTCTACACCTTCCCAGGTCACCATCTCATTAGGGGCAACAGTGAGATGGAACCGTGTGAGACTGGGAAGCTATGCCCCACTGAGAGTTTTCTTCTGTAGCTTGCTGCAGGATACATTTCACATGGTGAAGCCATCTGCCTCCTTGTCATAATCACAGGGCAATCCTACACAGACTCCCTGTTAACAATGCCATTCTAAGCAAAATTACACCTTCAAAACCATTGACTGCTTAGGATGGCACAGCTGGTCACTCTGCTGCCTGTTGCTGTAAGTATGCTCCTATTATGCAATTTCTGCATTGTTTACATGTTCTGTTTAAAGGCCTGTGCTTTGTTTCGGGCTTGTTTCAGTCCTGTTTCAGATTTCTGCTGGTTTTCCAATTTCTCCAGTCCAAAACCTATTGCACTGTTTATTCGATCTCCCATCCAGTTGATTATATTTTATTTACTCTGTGTAATCCACCTTGAACCATGAGGGAGCTAGAAAAGTTTCTTAAGTGTAAGGATGTGTCACTGGTAATCAAGATCAAGAATAATTCATACCATAGTATTCCCTATTGTCAAAACCTCCCTTGTCCAAGGAAGATTTTATTAGGGGCAGCACAACATAAATGTAAACCAAAACTCTGGAATATGTTTCCACACACCCCAGTCCAGCAGCTGCCACCAGCCCTTTGAGTCTATCCCATCTGTCAGGAGCCAAGGGGCAAGCTTCTAACCCTTTCCTGGATTTAACCAGAAAGTCAGCCCTGCAAGACTGACCACTTGCAGAATGAGTTTCCACAACAAATAGTTAACCTGGTGGGTGAGCACTATGGTCAAGGTACCTGGATTTAGACTGAGGCAGAACACCGCCAAAGATAATTAAAATACAGTTATCAAAATAGTACAAGAATATATCAAAAGAGAACTTGGCAGTGAGGAATCAAAAATAACAAACTAAATTCAAGAACTAGCAATAAAAGAAAGACACTGGTTCAAAAATTACCAGATGTTACCATTCCAGAAGCTGGGCTTGTTTCAGCAGTCAAAGTCCAAAATCAGCATCAGGCTGACAGAGTCTCTGGCCCACAGCAAGCAACTAGTAAGATGGCATCTAGCATGAAGCTTAGCTTAGAGCCAGGCCCGTAGCCAGAAAATTCTCCGTAGGTGGGCACTGGGGGACCTGGTGGGGCACGATATCACAACTGTTACCACCAATGATCCCATGTGTACATCGGGAATATTGGACTGGCCCACTATCGACGGCGCCATTTAACATCTGGCCCAGAGGACTGGCCTGAAAATCAGAAGATGACCGGAATGAAAACACACACCATCCCCTTTAATATCATTTAATACTGCGAGCATTTTAATGTTTATTGTTGATATATTAAGCATGTTTTATGCTATTTTAATGTTTTATGGTTTTATGTGAAATCGGCATATTTTGCCATCTTTTGTAAGCCACCCAGAGCCTGTTTACAGGGTGGGTGGGGTATAAATATAAGCATAAATAAATAAATAAATTTCAAAATAAATTAAAAATACAGTAAATACACCAAATTTCCAAAAGAAATTTCACTCACTCCAGAAGGCTATTTCCACATGGGGAAAAAACCCTCTCAAATAACCAGTCCACAGTAAAACAGAGATTAATTTTATTAAAGAGAAAGTGAGAGTGCTAACATATAATGAGCACACAAGAAGTCACTCACAAGTTCAATTTAGAAATACAGGGAGTAGCAGGCATAAAAAGATGGTTGGTGGGGAAGAAGTATAGCTGCCTGTCCTGGAGAGTAGAAGTTCAGGGAGAAAGGAAGTGAGGCGACCAGTGTCTCACAGAAGACTCAAGCAATTATGGGGGTGCTTTGTCACTAGGTGCCCAGTCGAGACACACAGCAATGGAGCCGGGGCTCCTAGTTACAGAAAAAAATGGGACTTGAGCACATGCTAAGCACCTGCCCCTTGAAACAATGCACTGAATGGATTACCTGGGACCAGAACAATGTGCAGGGGAGGCTCTGAGTAGAGTTGCCGGGAGAAGACAAAGATATTGTCATATTTTGCATCTATGTGGATGAATGGATTTCTTAGTGCAAATAGGAACTGTTAATGTTTCTGTTGGGATGTGGCTAGGAATGTGAGCAGTGAACAATCCACTGGTGATCCCTGATTGCTGGAGAGAAAAGGCTACCCAGTTGTGTGAATAGCCTATTGATTAGGGTGATTTGACAAGGAAGGGAAGAGAGTTTTACAGATACTGCGTACTGCCCAAAACACAAATAATAATTATTATTATCATCATCATTGTTATTGTTGTTATTATTATTTCCTTTAACTTTTACCCTGCCCTCCTCGCCGAGGCAGGCTCTAGTTCAAATCAAGCCTGAATTCTCCCTTGAAGCTAAAATGACTCAACTGAGGCTGTCATACTTCGGTCAGATTATGAAAATACAAGAGTCACTGGAAAAGACAATCATGCTAGGAAAAGCTGAAGGCAGCAGGGAAAGGGGAAGACTCAACATAAGATGGGTTGACTCAATAAAGGAAGCTACGGCCCTCGGTCTGCAAGACCTGAGCAAGACCGTTACCAATAGGGAGTTTTGAAGGTCATTGATTCATAGGGTTGCCCTAAGTCGGAAACAACTTGACAGCCCATCACACACACACACACAATCTGCCTTGTGTGTCTGTGAGAACGGTGGACTCTAAATAACTTAAATAATACCAGGAAAAAGATAGGACATTGTGAGTCTGCCCTATCCGTCTGATATTATCTCTTCTGTCGAGCAGCTGTTCTCCAGTGCCTCGAAGGCAGGGGTTGATCCCCCCCCCCCCCCCCCCCGGCCTGCTGCATGAACTCCTTTAACTGGTGGTACTGAGGCTCCTGTACAGCTGAATTAATTTGAGAGGTCTTTTCATAAAGGGAATAAGTTGGTTCATTTTCATGTCTCTGCAAAAATCTTAGGCAGTTTTATTACATTGTTTATGGTAATGAGTTACTACTCTGTTATACTTCTTACGGTATTATACTGTTTTTATTTCATTGGTTTTAATTTTGCAATCTGCCGTCAGGCTCAGCAAGGGACTATCCATGAAGTAAGTCAACGAATAAATACGTGCTTTACCACAAAGCATGTGCTGCACTGCTAGCCTATGGTCTCCGTTTTCTAAAGGCCTTGGGTGCAGGCTACCTGGTATCTTTTCCATTCATCCCACCTGATATCCACACTGGTGGGGAAACATGGCCTAGAAATACACAAACAAACAAACTGGGAGTCTCAGGGACTGAACTTGAGCTTGGGGACAGCAGAGCAGCCAGAGGATGCCGGGAGCCAAGTGATGTTAGTGGAAGATGCAACCTCCGTTTTCAGAAGCAAAACATCTCTGATTTTCTGAGGAAGCGACAACTAGGGTTGCCAATTCTGGGTAGGGAAACACCTGGAGATTTGAGGGTGGATCCTGGGGATGGTGAGGTTTGGGGAGGGGAGGGGAGGGTCCTCAGCAGGGTATAATGCCATAGAGTCCCACCCTCCAAAGAAGCCATTTTCTCCAGGGGACCTGATCTCTGTAGTCTGGAGATCAGCGACGACTCCTATAGAGATCTCCAGGCTCCACTTGGAGGTTGGCAAGCCTAGTGGCAAGAGGGGGAGTTTTGGCATCTGAGATTCTGCGCCCCCACTTGTGGGCTTTGCAGGGCATCTGGCTGGGCACTGTACACAAAAGGATGTTGGACCCGATGGATGATCCAGCCATTCTCATGTTCTTTCTGTATCACAAAAATCAGTGTGTCATTTCCTAGGTGAAAAAGCTAAGACTTTGGTATTGATAAGGTCGTCATTCCCCTTTCTGGATATCCTTATAACAAAAAATGTCCCGATTCTTCTTTTGATTTTCTTTATTTAAAAAAACAACCATTCTGGCTTGCAAAACAAGAGACGACAAAGCTACCATATATTTGATGAGTCATTCTGCAGCTGCCAACAGCAAAGTGAACCAAGTGCTTCAGTGGCATGACAGCTCTATTTATTCCATCAGCCATGTTCAAGCCTTGGCCAGGCACTTTAAGGATTCAAAGCTGTAATGCTTATCTCCACTCTGAATCTCCAATCAGACAGTTTTGTCAAACTTCTGAAACAAATGGTGACCAAGGGAAAAGCTGCTCACGGAGAACAACTCTGACCTACGAGGGGCTATAAAAGCAGCCGGCCTGAAGGCTTTAATTGATTAATGTCTGTGATTAATTTATTAAATCATTAGTCCTTCCTTGCAGATAAGCACTTTAAAAAGTTAACAGCTCACCAAAGCATCTTATTCTCCTGCCTATCCGCCCCCACACCCCGTTGTGCCATTGGGTAGCTTCAAGGGGTGGGTGTGCCAAATTATTCTTCTGGAAGGAATTCTGACTCACCCCAGGCAAGTGAGTAACAGTGAAGCTGTATTAATTTTGAGACTTCTGAAAGCCTTTTCAATTAATGAGACACTGTAGGGAGCTACAACATAAGTGGCTAGAAGAGACAGCGTGTTTTGTGTTTCAGACCCACTGCGGAGGAAATTTTCTTTTCCAGACTCTATCAGCTGAGCCCAAAGGAGTCTTTCTACCCCCGCAGTGGGTGAGGGTCGTTTCAAACACAGAGAATGAATACAGTGATGTTGTTGTAAGTATTACCATTTTGGCAAAAGAAAACACCCCTAATTCCTGCATTATTTCATTAGCAATGATGTGATTTCCCTGGATGTGTCCTAATGGAGGATTTGATCCTTCTCCACTCCTGGGGTTTCAATTTGAAGATCATCAGTCAAAGTCTTTAAAAACTGAAGAGAAGAATGCTGGGAGTAGAGAAAGGGTCCTCTCCATTCCCCAGCCCTGCGCTCAATAACTTTTTTAAAAAATGCTAGTTTGTTTTCAGTGTTGTCACACACACTAAATAATCACCTTTCAATCCACTATCCAACTGGATTTTGCCAGTTCACATAGTGAAAACCCAGTTGGAAAGTACACTGAAAGTGGATTGAAAGTGGATTATTTAGCGTATGTGACCGCAGGTGGGTGGTTCTAAATGTCATGGGAGCACATCTTGGAAAGTAAACTTTTAAGTCATGCAGACCATGGACATGAAGGAAAGCCTCAATGTTTCATGGTGCTGAAGAAGTTCACTCCCATAGTTTTCAAACATTTTCCCCAGTGGCCCCAGTCTCCAGCTCTACTGGGGAATCTAAGCCATTGGAATGAATTTGCCAGGATCCCTAAACTGAAGTGCTGCAGAAGTGCTTCTCTGTTGTTTATCCAGCACTGAGAGAATCTGACTGAGAGGTGCACTTTTTCTGGAGATGTCAGAATCCTGCAAATGTACCTCCAGGGATTTTTCTCCAATATCCATGCTTGGTGGGTACCAGGGATCCTTAAAGGAGCTATGTGGGGGGCATTTTCAGCAATCCCTAAACCTTGGGATAGCAGAAATATGCTTCCATGGTACAATATTTCCCCTCTTATTACCTGCCAACCTAGCCGTTCAAAAGCAAGAAATTGCAAGTAGATAAATAGGTACCATTTTGGTGGGAAGGTAACAGTGTTCCGTGCACCTTGGTGTTTAGTCATGCCAGCCACATGACAACGGAAACGTCTTCGGACAGCACTGGCTCTTTGGCTTTGAAACGGAGATGAGCACCGCAACCCTAGAGTCGGATTTGACTGGCTTTCGAGCAAGGGAACCTTTACCTTTTTAAGAGGGTATGCTTGTGTGCACCTTCATCAGTCCTTGCCTAACCCAGGTATGGGATCATTAAGCCTATGTATATATGATGGTGTTTGAAAGTGATATCTCAGAAAGGAAGAGAATTTCTGAGCAAATGGTTCGATATTATTGACTGTGAGGGGTAATAGCAGGAAGAACAGAGGTGATTTTAAATGCAATGCAAACAATAAAACAGTTCACTGTATAAGGAGCAAAAGTATCCAGCTGGTATCCAGCTAGGGAGAGATTTGAAGATGCCTTCTCCGTGTGCGATTGTGTGGGAAGTACAATGACTCCAGAGTTGTGGGGGGGGGGGTAGTGACATAAGAGGAGAGGAAAGGGGAGCTGCCAGAGCTACAGCTGCAGAGTTTCAGAGCTGGAGAGGAGGATGGAGGAGCAAATGCTAGATGCAGATTCGGCCATTGTAAGGTGGAAGGAATGGGGGACGGGGAAACAGTTTGGGGAACAGACAGAGGGTGAGCCAGTTGAGTGTGGAAAGTAGGGTGGGAGGTCTTTGACTAAAAGCACTTTAGTAGGAGAGCTTTGAGGACAGAATGGAAGTTGCCTCTTTAGTACTGGGGATATGTATGAGTTAATATAGCAGAGTTGCACAGTCATAGAAGTGTGTGGCATTTCATGCAATAAATAAACTCCCCAAAAAAGTATATTATGAAAGGCAAAACTTACATTTATTGAGGTAGCTTCAAGTTCACATCCATACTGTAGTCAAAAGAAGAGAAAGAAGCCAGACATGCTGAGTTGCCTTCCCCCAACATGTAGAGATGGTGGAAGGGGTGTGACCATGATCATAGCTGGTAGCAGGGGAAGTTCAAAAGCGGAAAGGGAGAGTGGGTCAGTGGGGTGGGGGTATGGAGGAAGAGCTAGGCAAAGAGTGGGTGAAGCCAGGATTATTAGATGGAAAAGTTTTAAGGACAGAATAGGAAGAGTCGGGTAGAAAAGCATGGAAAGGGAGCCAACCGATGCTGGGCTCTTTAGCAGGAACTGCTCAAGGAAAGGGGGAGAGGAAGGGTTGGTTGGGGGAGGGAAGAGAGGCTGGAGCTTCAGTGGGGTATTCGATGTGAGTGGTTGGAAGCAATGTTCCCTCTAAGCTGTGGAATCTTATGAGCAAAAATTCTACTTTGTGAGCTACTGGCATTAATGTTGTGAGCGAGTGATTTGGCTGCTGCTAAATTAGTTTGCTCTGGAGCTAAGGCAAAAATGTGTGAGCCAGAGGCTAAAAAACTGTGAGCTAGCTCACACCAACTCAGCTTAGAGGGAACACTGGTTGGAAGGCAGGCAGACAGGGAGGAAGAAGCCAGGGGTTAGCAGGGAACTGATTTCCAAAAGTAGGATTGAGGGGAAGGGAGAGCACAGCAGGTGCAAGGGGGAATTAAAGAAAGACAAGAACCCGCAATACTCATGGGGGGGGGGGCTCCACATGGAAGAGAAGGAAGCAGCTGCAGGTGAGCCTTCTACCCCACCCCGCACCAATGGCGAGGCCCGCATGGCTCCCAGCCGCCGGGCCCACCAAGCCTTCTCCCTCCCCCTCCTGCCCTAGCGGTGGTGGCGGTGGGACAGTTGCTGGGGCGTTTGCTGCGCATGCGCAGGAAATGCTCTTGTACTTTGGGGGGGATTTAAATATCCCCCATATACTTTTTTCAACTTTTTAGATTTTTCTGCACTTCTGGGGATTGCCCCAAATGTGCAGGAAAATCTCTTTGCCCCCTAGGTGCCTCCGATGAGCAGATTTAGATATCTGCACGCAGGGGGCACCTTGGCTATTAAATATATAGATTACACTTTGCAGGGCCATGGAGTGTTCTTGTTGCTCAGATTCAACAGTATAGTGAATTGAGTTAAAATATCCTAATGGAAGAGGTTTTTTCCTATGCCAACTTTGCGGGCTTTTGACATGTGGTCTAAACGGAATAGAGGCCCTGACCTGGATAGCTCAGGCAAGACCAATGGAAGTTAACCAGGGCTGATCTCGGAAGATAAGCAGGGCCGACCCTGGGAAGTGATTGGATAGGAGACTTCCAAAGAATGCCAGGGCCAAAAGACAGAGACAGGATATCAAGCAGCTTCTGTGAATGTCCACCGTGCCCTACTAGGAGTCGCCAGAGGTTGCCATGCCTTTCAGGCATGGGCACACACAGAAGTATGCACACGCGTGCACAGACACACAAAAATGCAAAGATACCAAAGAATAAAAGAAAGAATAGAGGTTGCAGCACCTAGGGTTATGGTTAAGTTATCAAAGGATATGGCTTTATCTTTTGGTACTAAATTCAGGGAGGAAGTTTGACTGCCCTGTCAGTTGGCTGCAAAATGTCCTTGAATGTGTAAGGATGGGTTTTAGTGGTTCACAGGCATCAGGCATCCAGAGTCTTTTAGGGGGGACATGAGCTTAGCAAGTCGCAAGTCAAGCCTTCTGGAAGGGGACCTTCACAACATCTTCACCTAGGGTTGCCAGCCTCCAGGGAGGGCCTGGAGTTCTCCTGGAATTGCAACTGATCTTCAGACTACACAGATAGGTCAACTGGGGGGGGAATGGCTGCTTTGGAAGGTGGACTCTGTGGCTTTATAATCTTCTGGCAGACTCTGTGGCCAATGTACTGTAGTAGTTAAAGCGTTGGACTAGGATTGGAGAGACTCAGGTTCAAATCCCCATTCTGCCATGGAAGCTCACTGGGCGACCTTGGGGCCAGTCACACACTCTCAGCCTAACCTAACTCAGTGTTGCTGTGAGGATAAACTGGAGGAGAGGAGAATGATGTAAGCCACTTTGAGTCCCCATTGGGGAGAAAGCCAGAACATAAATTATAGTAAATTAAGGTAAATAAGCACAACAGTGGCCACAGGATTGGAAAGGAAAATGCAACAGTGGCCACAGGATTGGAAAAGGTCAGTATACATTCCAATCCCAAAGAAGGGCAATGCCAAAGAATGTTCAAACTATCGCACAATTGCACTCATATCACACGCTAGCAAGGTCATGCTCAAGATCCTACAAGCTAGGCTTCAACAGTACGTGGATAGAGAACTGCCAGAAGTACAAGCTGGGTTTCGAAGAGGTAGAGGAACTAGAGATCAAATTGCCAACATTCGCTGGATTATGGAGAAAGCAAGAGAGTACCAGAAAAACATCTACTTCTGCTTCATTGACTATGCTAAAGCCTTTGTCTGTGTGGATCACAACAAACTATGGCAGGTCCTTAAAGAGATGGGAGTACCAGACCACCTCACATATCTCTTGAGAAACCTGTATAAGGGTCAAGAAGCAACAGTTAGAACCGGATATGGAACAACTGATTGGTTTAGCATAGGAAAAGGAGTACGACAAGGATGTATATTGTCACCTTGCTTATTTAATATATATGCAGAGTACATCATGCAAAATGCTGGCCTGGATGAATCACAAGCGGGAATTAAGATTGCTGGGGAAAAGATCAACAACCTCAGATATGCAGACGATACCACTCTAATGGCAGAAAGTGAAGAGGACCTAAAGAGCCTCTTGCTCAGGGTAAAAGAGGAGAGCGCAAAAGTGGGCTTGAAGCTCAACATCAAAAAAACTAAGATCATGGCATCCGGCCCCATCACTCCTTGGCAAATAGAAGGGGAAGTCGTGGAAGTAGTGACAGACTTCACGTTCCTGGGATCCCAGATCACCGCAGACTGTGACTGCAGCCATGAAATTAAAAGACGCCTGCTACTTGGGAGGAAAGCGATGGCGAACCTAAACAGCATGATAAAAAGTAGAGACATCACCCTGCCAACAAAAGTCCGCATGGTCAAAGCAATGGTATTCCCAGTAGTCATGTATGGCTGCGAGAGTTGGACTATAAGGAAGGCCGAGCGCCGAAGAATAGATTCTTTTGAACTATGGTGCTGGAGAAGACTCTTGAGAGTCCCTTGGACTGCAAGAAGATCAAATCAGTCAATCCTAAAAGAAATCAACCCTGACTGTTCCCTGGAAGGCCAGATAATGAAACTGAAGCTCAAATACTTTGGCCACCAAATGAGAAGGGAGCACTCACTGGAGAAGACCCTGATGCTGGGAAAGATTGAAGCTTACATACAGTGAGTCAGTGCTGGGCTGCTTCGGTCACATTAATGCCTCTTAGCTTGCCAAGCTGAAGAATGTGATGTGTTATTTATTTATTTATTTATTTATTTCGACTTTTATACCGCCCTGACCCCTAGGGGTCTCTGGGCAGTTTACATAGGGTGTTCTAAGAATGCTTTTCCCTAACTAGGGCCACATGAAGTAGGGAGGGGCTGCCTACCGGCACTCAGGTGGTGTGGCTGTTGTCTTCTCCAGCTCGGCTCCGTTTCTCTCCAGGCGGTCCTCGGTCGGGCGTTCATCCTGGTGTTCAGGGTGGCTCCCTTCCTTCTTGGCGGGACTGCTTAGGCACACAGTTCGTGTTCAGCTGCGACTGTGTCCATTTTGGCTCCATCCCGCCGCGTTACGTCGTCGTGCGTCTTCCGGTCCCGCCACACGATGCTATGCTGGCCACCAGGGATCGCTCCAATGACCTCGCCGCCACTGCCGCTGCATCGCCACACCGCCTCTACCACCAGTGCTCTGCTGCCGCCGGCAATGTTCTTGCCGCCTCTGGTACCACCACCACACACCTCGCCGGAGGAGGGTGCTCCCTACCCGTCTAAGGGCAGGTATCCATTTGTCTACTCGCTTTTATATTAACTGCTTTCAAGCCGCTGGGTGGGCGGGAGCTGGGACTAGGGCCGGGAGCTCACCCCGGCCGTGGTGGTTCTCGAACAGCCATAGTGGCTGTTCAGAGTTGTTGTTAAGGCAGGCGTTTTACCTAATACCCGTGTCTCGCTGGACCCAAGAGTGTTTTCTGCTGTAACACTCAAGTGTGTATGATCTCTGCAGATACTAAGGGGGAAAACTGGGTTTTAAAAAGTGTGAACTTGTTTAGAATTCTCATCACAGCCATGGATCAGGATTCAACCCAAACAAGAAGTCTGATGGAGGAACACCCCAACTGGATTTAATCTTATAGTTACAATGGGATCCTAGGCATTTACACCCTTCTGGATCCATTGAAGTCAACTCGGTTGAACTCTAATTCCAAACATTCAGAACTCTGTTTAGGATTGCACTGTTATATGCATAGATCAGAATATTTTTTAAAAAATTAGAGCTCTTCAGGTTTTAAAGTATTCAAACTTTTGTGTTCCTCTTGGTAAGTTTAAAAAGTATTGCTCCAGGCATCTGAAATTCCCTCATCATTTTATTTTAACATGAAAGAAGAAAATTCAGTTTGATTTCCCCCCCCCCTTTTCCCAGGTGCTTTGTGCTCCCATGTTAAAAACGACAAGATTAATGCACAGATCGTATATGGAATATTTTAATCTAATTGCCAATTCTTCTGCTTCTTTGTGGACAATGTAAGAAAGGAAGAGAGAATCCACCCAAATTGCTGAAAGATAGGGTTGTGTGGAAGGTAAAGATGGTCCCTACACTTTCTGAATGTCTTATTGCTACAAATTAATGAGTGCGTAGAAGAGAAATTGACATGTGTACATCTGCATGGTGGTTGAAAGTGCCTGTCAATTTGCTGCCGACTTGGGGCAACACTGCAGAGTTTTCAAGGCAAGAGACGTTCAGAGGTTGGTTTGCCATTGCCCGCCTCTGTGTGGTGACCCTGGACTTCCTTGGTGGCCTCCCATCCAATTACTAACCAGGACCAACCCTGCTTAGCGTCTGAGATCTGACAAGATCAGGCTAGCCTTTGAAATCACTTGCACCTCTCCTTTGAAGAGATTTTTTTCCCCTCGTGGCAATTTCCAAAACAAGAGACACTCGATAAGATACCAACAATAAATATCACTTTTAAAAAGTTAGTACAGCTAGTAAAACAGAACAGCCGGTCATAAAAATGGCAGACATACTAAACGGAAGTGACAACTTAATTAAAACCTTCATCAAATAATATTGTTTTGACCTGGCGTACAGAATTCCGTTTGAAGAACAGTGCCAGATAAACCTCTATGGATACTACTGCAGAAAGTTCTTTCTCTCATCCTTTCCCTTTACTTTGGAAGTCAGGGCACTTTGAGAAGGGTCTCTGAAAGTTATTTTAAACATTTTAAAATGTATTATTAAATGTATACCCCGCACTCCCCGGATGGGCTCAGGGCGCCCAACAAATGAGGTCTGATGATTTCAAACAAGAGCTCTGAGTCCTATATTTTGTGTGAAGCTGCCCACAGAACCTGTAACAAATCCACTTTCAGCACAAGCCTGGGCAGGGGGAATGCTCAGGGAAGTAACTGATCGCCACACTGACATATCTCTGAGCTATGGAGGGAGGGGGTGGTCCCAGGGGTGTAGCAGGAGTTAGTTGCCTCCCTAAACTGCTCCAGCTTGAGAATGCCCTCTGGAACTGGCAGAAATTTATTCCAACAAAACCCATGGTATAGCCCATAGGTGTCCATGGTGTCCAGAAAAAGCAGTCCCCTATACATACATAGCTGCCACACCCCAATGCCCTGAGTACCATAGGAGAGATCAACTAGTGCCATTCTCAGCACCCACTGGACCCTGGCAAACCCCCAACCCTCAGCACAGCTAATGGTGGCGCCCAACCGCCCATATAAACCTTGGTTTATGATGGGCAGGCCAGATGCCAAGCCACGCAGCATGGGGCTACGTCGGTCAGCCCCACAAACATGGGAGTTAGCATCTTGCACCACAGTGGTGGCTTGTGCAAACTAGGGCACTGACAGCACTATGAGGAACCAATGGCTTTGGTTCCTCAGGCAGTTCCCCTGAGGACTCTGAATCACTGAAAGGGAGTCATGACCACACTATGGGGAAATGGCATGAGACAGAGATGCCGAGATGCCATTGAAGGGTCACCCTATGTCACCAGCCATGCTGTCATATGTGTTCCTGAACCCATTCCCACCCTGGAAATTCTGGGTTATTGTTGCTGGCCCCAGGGACCCTTCCCCCATGTCTCTTTGCTGGGGTCTCCTCCCTCCCCCTCCCAGCAGCAGCCGCCATGTTGTGGAGCATGGTAAATACAGCAAAGACCTTGGTGATGGCGATGGGATGTGTGACCCTGCAGCCTCCACCGTGGTACAGGCAACAGAAGGATATCTTCAGCTGGTCATCTGCCCACTCAGTGACCATGTGGGTCTGACAGAGGACCTGGTTGTAGGTGGCACGGTCTGCTGGCTTGTTCCTGGTATATAGTATGAGCAGGTATGGGAGCAGGGAGTACTCCTGATCATCTGTGGAGAGAAGGCCTCAGCCCACCAAGGACCCCCAATACAGGAACCGATTGCGTTGCCAGGTCTTCCGGGGGGCAGAGGTTTGCCCGCTTGATGGTCCCCTTACCTGCCAGCCCAGATCCAGCCACTGGGGGGAACCCCACCCCCAAAGTGCCAGGATTGCAGGGATGTGCCCGGTGCAATCACCCAGAGGTGACGTCATCACACTAGGCACGTTGCGGGGGAGGGGTACCCTATCATTCGAGGGAAAACTCTGTTTTCCCCTCAAAGGATAGTAGCCCGGCCCCCAACATGCCTGATGCAATGACATCACTTCTGGGTGACGTCATCGCGCCAGGCACATCCCCACGATCCTGGCACTTTAGGGTTGGGCAACCCTAGGAACTGACCCAGCAGCAGCTAGCTCTTGCCCTCTACCTAGATAGCCAGCAGGCAGCTGAGACTGAATGAGGCAAAGCTCTGTGCACCATTTGTGCTTCCCAAGAACTTGGTGTCTTCTGTGTCCTTGCTATGCCTCCAAACATACAGCATAGGCAGGAAATGGATCAGGCAGGCAAGGGTGATGGGAGGAAAGGCCACCATCCAGGTGTGGACTGTCTTAACGGTTGGGGGGAAGGAGAACTGGTTAGAGAGACAGTTTGTGTTGGGGGGCCCTGTGCACTGGGCCCCACCACCTATCACCATTCCTGGTGACTGGTGGGGGAGGGGTTGCCTTCTGTTGCCCAGTGGTTCACATTGCCCCACCCCTGCGTTCCCCAGAGGCATTTTGGATCAACTTGACTGAGAACTAGAAGGTGCTGTGATATTGGCTGGTGGGAAACATACCACTGTGGCCTTCCTCACCCCCAGGGGCAGTACTGCCGTTGCTCTCTGCCCTGCCTTCTGTGATTTAAAGAATCCCTTTCCTGGCTTTTTATTGCGTGCATATTTGAAAGCTGTAATCACAGTCCACTTTTGTGTTAACTACCTTGAAATCCCATTAGTTTCAAAGGGAAGGATTTAAGCATGCACTTAACTAACTCATTAACATAAATGGGAAGAAAAACATCCATAACTTTTGCTGGAACATGCCCTTTGTTTGGAACTGAGCGGACCTCTCATACCTTCGGAATGAGTTTGAATATAGCAACGAGTGAACCTGTCAGCCATCGTCCTCTGCCAGTTTATTTGCATGCTTGGAATGCATTGACTATAAGGAGCTTCACGTATAGACACAATAAACAGCCTGACTAATTAAGGCTGAGACTAATTTTGTACCAGTAAATGAAGGAATTATTGACTGTATAACTACAGTTGGCAGTTGTTTGTAGTATCTCATATAAACTGAATGAAGAAAATGTCCCATCATATGTGCAATCTGTTATACGACCAGCATATCCTTCAAGTGAAGACAAACTCAGCATACCAAAGTCATGAAGGGCCATGCTGTTTAGTCTACAGCTGGCCCGATAAACTGGCAGTTCATCTGGTCCAGCGGAAGTAGCATTTCATGGAGATCAGTGAGTTGCAGTGGGAGGGGCGGGCAGGCAGGCAGGCAGGAGAGTTCCATTTCACTGAAGGAAAATGTAATTGTAATGTATTGAGACGATTACATGAATCACCTCATAGGACTCCTATGTTAAGCTTCGAGCCAGACCAGGGCTCCTCTGAGCGAACTTCCTATTGGTCGCTTCGTAACAGCGACCAATCAGAACGATACCATTCCCTAGGAGGGAAAGACTCCCATTGGTCCTTAACTAAGCAATCTCATTGGTTGTTAATTGTAAATAGGCGTGGCTACATTAGCCCGGTTATGTTTAAAAGGAGCATAAGCTCCCACTGTTTCTTGTTCTGGTTTCTTACTGAGTTGAGTGCTTGTTCGTTACTTCCAATAAAGCTGAATCACTTGCTGAATCACTCTAAGAGTCCTTTGTTAGCGCGATCTAACAATTGGCGACGAAGGTGGGATGTTAGAGCAGGTAGGCAGCCCTGCGGACATCCACACTTCGGACTCGGAAGAAAGCGGGCAAAGCACAGCAGCCGATCCGGTGGAGGCGCCACCAGCTCCGGTGCCCAAGTCTCCCACGATGGCTGGAAGCCAGAAGTTCGAGTGCTTCGAACCCTCCTCAGAAGACTGGGACTCCTACCTGTCCAGGTTCGAGTTCCATCTGGAAACCCATGACATCACCGATGAGGCGAAGAAACGAGCATGCCTCCTGAGTTCCTGCGGGAAGGGAACCTTCGACATAGCCAGGTCGTTGGTGGCCCCAACTGATATAAAGACTGTCACCTACGCTGACATCACGGAGAAGCTTAAGGCTCACTATTCTCCACAACCGTCGGAGATCGCCTGCCGGCACGCTTTTTACAAGCGGAACCAGGCCGGAGGCGAGACCATCGCAGATTTCGTGGCGGCCCTTCGCAAAGCCGCACGACCATGTAATTTCCACAACGTGGAGGAAGCCCTCAGAGACCGTCTCGTCTGCGGTCTCAAAGATGAAAGGCTGCAACAGAGGCTGTTCGCCCGCACCACCCTGACCTGGGCAGTGGCCTACGAAGAGGCCATGGCCGCGGAAGCAGCGGAGAAGTCCACGAAGGAGGTCCGCCAGCGGGTGGCAGAGCCCAGTATACACGCTCAACGAGACAGCGAGGGCGAAGACGCGGATGATGACGTCAACGCGGTTCGAGGCAAGCGGACCCCAGCGAAGACTACCAACGTCAAGCCTTGCTCCGGTTGTGGCGGGAAGCACCAGCGCGACTCCTGTTGGGCTCGTGATGTCGACTGCAGAGCGTGTGGGCGGCGTGGTCATCTGGCCAGAGTCTGCAGATCAGCAAAGAAGGATCCCTCAACTAACAACCGGTCAGCGCAGAGGGGCACTCCAGTCAGCACCCAAGGCAAGACCCGTTCCTCAGCATCGGAAGCAAGCTGCCAGTTGACGGCGACCTTGTCGAGCGCATCGGCCGTAAATCGCACCAGCAGCCAGGGCAAGATCACCGTGACTCCACTCCTCGACGGCCGACCCTGTACAATGGAGGTGGACTCAGGATCGTCCGTGACGGTGATTTCTGCCGCGTCCTGGCGCCAGTTGTTCCCGAACCGAAGCCGGCGGCGGCTCCAGCCTGCGGGAACCAGAGTGTCCGACTTCCAGGGCAACCGAATTCCCTTGGCCGGACGGGACTCTGTTACTGTTGAGTATAAGGGGAAATGTGTTAAACTGTCATTCCTGATTGCAGAGGGAGACCGGGTTAACCTGCTAGGGTTAGATTGGTTTGAGCCATTGGGCATTGGTATTTCTGGGATTAACAGGATGTCTGAAAATAAATGGGGCATGCTGTACGACCTGTTCCCTGATGTATTTGCCGAAGGGTTGGGGAGGTACAAGGGCCCCCCGGTTGCGTTTGACTTAGATCCGTCAGTCAAACCTATTAGGTTGAAGTATCGGAAAGTACCTGTGTCTCTCAAACATAAGGTGGAAAAAGAGATTGACAAACTAGTTGAGCAAGGGGTTTTAGAGCCAGTACCATACAGCAAATGGGAGACCCCGATCGTAACCCCTGTCAAATCAGATGGGTCCATACGACTATGCGCCGATTACAAATGTACGATTAACAAGGCGCTGCAGCAACATTCGTACCCGGTCCCGGTAATAAGCCACATTTTGGCTTCCCTGGGGGGTGGCAAGATTTTCGCCAAATTTGACCTGGCCCAGGCATACCAGCAGTTGCCTGTCACCCCGGAGGCTGCCGAGGCCCAAACAATTGTAACCCACCAAGGGGCTTTTAAAGTGAACAGGCTGCAATTCGGGGTCAACGTAGCACCTGGGATTTTTCAGGGCCTCATGGAACGTCTACTAAGGGGGGTACCTGGCACAGTGCCCTATTTTGACGACGTGCTGATTGCGGGCGGGTCTGAACAGGAACTACTGGACCGGGTTAAAGAGGTCCTCAGGCGTTTTCAAAATGCCGGTCTCAGAGTTAAGCGCTCAAAATGCACGCTCGGGGTGGAAAGTGTGGACTTCCTGGGGTTTCGCATTGACGCAGAGGGAGTCCACCCCACGGATGAGAAGGTATCTGCAATCCAAAACGCCCCCAGGCCGGTGAGTAAGAAGGAGCTCCAATCCTTTTTAGGACTCCTGAATTTTTATCATGCGTTTTTACCGCATAAGGCATCAGTGGCGGCCCCTTTGCACGCGCTTTTGCACAAGGAGGCAAAATGGAAGTGGGGGCAGGCCGAGGAAAAGGCTTTTGTGGGAGTCAAGGAGCTGCTGACATCTAATGCCGTACTCACGCATTATGATGAACACAAGCTCCTGGTGTTAGCTGCTGACGCTTCACCTTTTGGAGTAGGCGCAGTTTTAAGCCATCTGATGCCTGATGGGAGCGAAGCGCCTATCGCTTTTTATTCTAGATCACTATCTGCGGCAGAGCGGAACTATGCCCAGATAGACAAGGAGGGTCTGGCGTTGGTAGCGGCTGTCAAAAAGTTCCATGATTTTATTTTTGGCAGACGATTTTTGCTGGTCACTGACCACAAGCCGCTACTGGGGATTTTTGCGCCCGATAAGCAATTGCCAAACATCATGTCCCCACGCATGCTTAGATGGGCGATATTTTTGCAGGCTTATGATTTTGACTTAGAGCACCGGCCTGGGAAAGCGATTGGGCATGCGGATGCCCTCAGCCGGTGCCCGGTGCCGGACATTGGCGCAGACCCTGCCCCCGCCTGTGAGGTCTTGGCAATTGAGGAGCTTCCTCGACCCCCGGTATCATCCAGGGACATTGCAGCACACACGGCCAAGGATAGCGTGCTGTCCCGAGTATTAAACTGGGTTTGGAGGGGGTGGCCGGTTGGAAGCGTTGAACCGGAGTTCGGCCCTTACAAAAGCCGTCAAAATGAACTATCCATTTCTAAGGGCTGTGTATTATGGGGGAACAGGGTGGTGGTTCCTGACAAACTCAGGACGAGAGTGTTAGAGTCGCTGCACGAGGGTCACCCCGGTATGGTACACACCAAAGCGTTGGCCAGAGGGTATGTCTGGTGGCCGGGGCTGGACAAAGAGATCGAAGAATGGGTACGAGGGTGTCCCAAATGCCAGCAAGTCAGACCCGATCCCCCACAAGCTACACCCCAAGGCTGGGAGTCATCTGGTAAACCCTGGGCCAGATTGCATATAGATTTTGCTGGCCCTCTCCAAGGGCAAATGTTCCTAATTGTGGTGGACGCTATGTCCAAATGGCTGGAGGTCGTGCATATGAAATCGACCACATCACTTGCTGTGATCCATGCGCTCCGCCGACTTTTTGCCACCCACGGGTTGCCTGACGTCATCGTCAGTGACAACGGGCCTCAATTTGTGTCTGAGGAATTTAGGCTCTTCCTCACGAGTAATGGCATACGCCAAATGACTTCGGCCCCTTTCCATCCGGCATCTAATGGCCAAGCCGAACGGATGGTCAGGACGGCCAAAGAGGCCCTGGGTAAAATGGACGAAGGGGACTGGAGCCAGAGGCTGGGCTCCTTTCTTTTGCTGCAGCACACCACCCCCTGTAGTGCTACAGGCCGTAGTCCGGCCGAATTGTTAATGGGGCGGAGACTCACGACCCGTTTGAACCGAATGCACCCAGACCTCACTGAAGAGCAATCCGAGCGTACCACGGCGCAACCGAAGGTGCGCATGTTTGAAAAAGGGGACAAGGTTTTCGCACGAAATTATGCAAACGGGCACTTATGGCTTCCTGGGGTTATATCCGACTCTGTGGGTACTCGAATGTATGTGGTGCAGTTAGCTGACGGTCGAATATGGCGGCGCCACATAGATCAGTTAAGGAGACGTTGGGCTAGGGACAGCGCTGACTCTCCGACGGCTGAATCCCCTGATGTCGAGTGGACACCCCCAGAGCAGGCGGTGAGTACCGAAAGGCCCGGTACTGTCCCCGAGTCAGGGCAGAACCCTGTGTGCGGGGCTGAAATCCCAGTCGAGTCTGTGCCTGATCCAGGCTGTAGTGAACCCCACTCTGACCCACAACCTTGTCTGCCCATGGAGCCTGCACCGCTCCGCAGGTCCCAGCGTTCGCGGCAAATGCCGACTTATCTGAAGGACTATGAGTGTAAATACTGTTGGAATAACTGATGTACAAAGGTTGATTGCATGTTTGTAAATAATAAAACAATTGGGATGATGGCTTAACTTAGGGGGGAGGAATTGTAATGTATTGAAATGATTACATGAATCACCTCATAGGACTCCCATGTTAAGCTTCGAGCCAGACCAGGGCTCCTCTGAGCGAACTTCCTATTGGTCGCTTCGTAACAGCGACCAATCAGAACGATACCATTCCCTAGGAGGGAAAGACTCCCATTGGTCCTTAACTAAGCAATCTCATTGGTTGTTAATTGTAAATAGGCGTGGCTACATTAGCCCTGTTATGTTTAAAAGGAGCATAAGCTCCCACTGTTTCTTGTTCTGGTTTCTTACTGAGTTGAGTGCTTGTTCGTTACTTCCAATAAAGCTGAATCACTTGCTGAATCACTCTAAGAGTCCTTTGTTAGCGCGATCTAACAGTAATCTTGATTCAACCCACTGTGCCACCACCACCACCCAAAAAAAAACCCTAATGCCAATAGTGGTGCTGAGTTCCACCCTCCTGTGTTGCTGCACATGTTGGAATGCATACTCATCTGAAAGGAAAAAGAAACCTCATTAAGATCATGTCTAACTTGATTCCTGATGGCAGTTATTTTCAGTACAATCCTAAATGGAATTACACCCTTCTAAGTCTATTGAAGTCAACAGACTTAGCAACGCTACTGTTGCTGATGCTGACCACACACCAAGACATACTGAAGCATGGTAGAGCAACAAGATATTTTTTTTGGGGGGGGGGGGGTAATGAACTTTCGTGAGTCAAAACTCCCTTGGAGCTTTTCCTCTCAAAGGCTCTCAAAAACTCATGCCCCCAAGAGAGCCAGTTTGGTGTAGTGGTTAAGAGCGCAGACTCTAATCTGGGAGAACCGGGTTTGATTCCCCACTCCTCTACATGCAGCTGCTGGTGTGACCTTGGGACAGTCATAAGTTCTCTCAGAGCTGTTCTCTCAAGGGCAGTCTTTGAGAGAGCTCTCTCAGCCCCACCTACCTCACAGGGTGTCTGCTGTGGGGAGGGGAAGGGAAAGGAGTTTGTAAGCCGCTCTGAGACTCCTTCGGGTAGTGAAGGGCAGGGTATAAATCCAATCTCTTCTCTCTTCTTGTTGGTCTCGAAGGTGCTACTGGACTCAAATCTAGCTGTTCTGTTGCAGACCAGCACAGCTACCCTCTGAATCTATAAGCATGGTGTTTGTATTCACAGTCACCTGGATCATTAACCTTTCAACTGCTACTTTTCAACTGCTACAGTGGAGTATCAATTAACAACATTCTTTAAAACTGAACCTTTAAGGCCGGAGCACATCCGGAATTGATCACTCTGACTCTGGATACATCTCCGCAAATAGTCCAGATAAATATTCTGGACAAGGGCATGTTGTGTAAAGAGCTTGCTGGCCCTCCACTGAGCAGCATTGGAAGCCCTCCTCCAGCCTAAGGAGCCTTCCTCCCAGTTGCTCTTCTGATGGAGGAAGGCTCCTTTGGCTGGAGGGACTTTCTTCAACCCCAGCTAGAATGTATAGCACTGTTTGTGTGAAACTTATGGATGTTCTATATCAGCTGTAGGGCAATGGTGCTGCAGTTGTTGTTCAGTCGCACACTCAAGTCCGACTCTTCGCGACAGTGCATCATAATACTGGAGGACAGAGAAGCATTCATTGACGCAGAGCGTACTCCATCTTTCTGTGTTATACCTCTGAGGATGCCAGTCACAGCTACTGGCGAAACGTCAGGTTCTACAATGCCAAGACCACGGCCACACAACCCGGAAAATCTACAGCAACTAATTCATTACCCCTGTTTCTCCCTCTCACATGCAGCTATCATAGAGGTATTGGTCATCTTTGTTGGTGCCTGTCTATTGCTTTCTCCAAGATCGGTGGTCTTCTCAGTGTCCCCCATATCCCAGAAGACTGAAGAGGAACATTACAACCATATATCACTGTGTAAGGACTATAATTCTACCATAAAGCAGTGGACTTTTATGCATACATAAATCTCCTATATTTAGGGCGACCTTTCTCCCTACATTCCTTTGATTATTTTTAGGAAGTGGTCTCATTCTCACAAAAGTAAAGTTAGCCTTACAAGACCTAATCTGCTCTTACACAACACGAATCCTCAAAATAATGAATGCTTTTCACAGAGACACATGATAAGAATGTCCCAAGCAATTTAGAATGAGTTTGGCACTCCTAGCTCAGTCAGCACATTACTTCTGAACATTGTTTTTCTAGGCAAATTGCTGTAACAGTGTCACCATAAGTAGAGTGACACCCTTCTTAAGTCCTTTGAAGTCAATGGACTTTGATAGGTGTGATTTTGCTTTGGACTATGTCATAGGACTCCTTTAGTATGCAAGCCACCAATCAAAGTCTGAGACTCATCGACCATTGATTCCCTGGCTATCAGACAATAGAAAGGAAAGTCTACTTTCTCCCTTCTGAAACAAAGGTGAAAAGATAAAATTGGACTAAAAAACACAAATGTGAACATTGCAGGATATCTTCCACGGAAACAGCAAAGAAAATAACTTCATATTTTTTCCTCAAGCACTAAATGTAATTCAGATTCAACTTTCCACCTCAAATTGGGATTGTGTAGTAAGAGGCAGAAAATCTACGCAGTTCCAAACTTGTAAAAGCATACTTTTCACTACATGTATGGACACGTACAAATATAGCAATATAGTAGCACAAATATGTGTGTTTAACCACAAAGAACATTACATTTGATTAGGAGTAGTCTGTCCAGACCACCATTCTATTCCATCTTTCCTTCAGGGGGCTCAGATATTTTGTCCCTGTAAGGTAAAGGGTTTTTTTCCAGAGCCCAATATTCAATAAATGAAGCTGCCATATACTGAATCAGACGATAGGACCTTTGAGTTCAGCATTGTCTACTCAGACTGGCAGAGGCTCTCTAGGGTTTCTGGTAGAGATCTTTCTCATGACCTACTGCCTGATCTTTTGTTCCAACCTGATCCTGATCACAGCATCAGCTTTGAACTGTTAGGAAGGCCAGTTGTCTGGGAAAGGGTCAATCCATCTGTTGCTGTTAGATAATGATATGATTCATCTTAGGCTCTAGGCAATTAAACACCACATTGTGATGATTGCATGATAACCTCAAACAGACTCATTTCATTCTCCAGATGTAACAAAATGGTTGACTGGCATGCCAAGCTGGAAAGTTGTGTGGATAATATTATCATCTCAATGGAAAAATCACAACTTTCTGAATAGATCAGCCTGGATTTTGTGCTATTCAGCCCATTCTATTAAAGTTTAAGATATAAACCAAAATTAGGCAAAGAGATATAATCACATGGTACTTCATTCTTATAATCTATATGCAGGGGGATGATGTCAATGGCTTTCAGTGATCTGCGAGTTAGGGGGAAATGGCATTTTCAGAAAAAAATAAAAATCTCAAAAATTATATAGAACTACATTTAACCATCCTGCCAACCTAGCAGTTCGAAAGCAAGAAATTGCAATTAGATAAATAGGTACCACTTTGGTGGGAAGGTAACAGCGTTCCGTGCGCCTTGGCGTTTAGTTATGCTGGCCACATGACCACGGAAACGTCTTCGGACAGCGCTGGCTCTTCGGCTTTGAAACGGAGATGAGCACCGCAACCCTACAGTCGGATTCGACTGGCTTTCAAGCAAGGGAACATTTACCTTTACTTTACATTTAATTCCAGTATAATTTACTGCTGGAGCTAAGATAGATGTTTTCCCAACAACCATTTTGGATCCTAACTTTATAGTCCCTATGATGCCAGCCACTTGGCAAAGCTACAGCTTTGAGCACTTTCAGATGTAGCCTTAACCATGTGCACATGCTTCGTCATATGTATAGAACTGATAGTACTGTTTTTAAGTCTAAATGTTTTATCTGGCCAGCTTTTCATGGGAAAAGTTTGCTTTTTTTAGAGCCTAGTAGATTCCCAGCACTTGGCTCCCATCATTCACTTGCCTTGAAGTAAACAAATGGAGTGTGTGTGTGTGTGTGTGTGTGTGTGTGTGTGTGTCTGTCTAGAACACAAATAGACCTCCTGGATCAGACCAAAGATTCATCTAGTTCCAAATCTTGTTTCCAAAGTGGCCACTCAGAATGCTTCTAAGCAGGTCATGAAGGCAACAGCTCTCCCTGTTTTCCCCCAGAAACTGGTATTTAGAGGTATATGAATATTCCACATAACCAGCTTGTCTAGTTAATTAAGCACAAAGGATGCCAGCTACATGTGCCAGCTACAGTATTCAGCTTGCTTGTTCAGGTTGTTCTCTCATTAAAGGTGTCCCACCTGGCATCAACAAGGACCCATGCCTTTTCTGGGGTAGCTCCTGCTTTATTGAATGGGCTCCCTGGAGAGGTGGAAACTTTAAGGAGTCACTGTAAGCCTGTTATATTAGGTTGGGGGGTCTTGTTGTTTGAGGCTTTAATTATGTATTGTAAGTCATCTTAAGCCACGGGGAAAGGCATGATATATTTTTTTTAATTAATTGACAGAACAGCAATATTTACAACTCTATGCTGCAGCAAATGCCAATTAGTGCTCTCAGCAGGCACAATGGCAGTTGTGCTATCAAATCAGGGTGACCACACAAGAGGAGGACCATATACATAGCCCTCAGAAGAGTGGGATAAAGACAGACAGACCGCTAGATATATAGATGATGAGGTTGAATAGATAGATGATAGATAGATAGATAGATAGATAGATAGATAGATAGATAGATAGATAGATAGATAGATAGATAGATAGATAGATAGATAGATAGATAGATAGATATAGCCAGCCAGCCAATGGGACATCCCAGCCAATGGGAAGAGGTGGTGAAGCACAGTAGTCACTTACCATAGAGGCTTCATGCCTCTTCAGAGTGGGCACTGACCATTATAGTTTCCTACCCATCTTCTTGTAAAGCAATGTGGGAGTTAAGGCTAACCTCTTGTCTTAGGGCCAGCTCGGAATTCTTAGGCTCTTCTCAGACTTCCTGGGTGTAATGATCTTTTTTGTACACTTTACATTGCTGGTCACAGTATGGATTAATTAGACCTGGTTGTTAGATTACCTTGTGGCAAATAGTATGTGTTGTTATCTTTTAAAACGATTTAAAACTACGATCCTAGAAGCTCAAAAAATATATATATTCCGCAGGTTAGGAAAGGCACAAACAGGTATAGGGAAAAGCCTGCATGGTTAACAAACAAAGTAATGGAAGCTGTAAAAGGTAAAAAGGATTCCTTTAAGCAGTGGAAAGCTAGTCACAGTGAGGCTGATAAAACGGAACACAGGCTATGGCAAATAAAATGCAAGTCTGTAGTCAGGCAGGCAAAAAGGAAATATGAGGAGCATATAGCAAAAAACGTAAAAACCAACAATAAAACTTTCTTCAAATACATTAGGAGCAGGAAACCAGCCAGGGAGGCAGTGGGGCCCTTGGATGACCAAGGGGTAAAAGGAGTACTGAAGGATGATAGGGAAATGGCTGAGAAGCTAAATGCATTTTTTGCCTCTGTCTTCACTGTGGAAGATGAGAAGTGCTTGCCCACTCCAGAACCGCTAATTTCGGGAGGGGTGTTAAAGACCTGAGTCAGATTGAGGTGACGAGAGAGGAAGTCCTAAAACTGATAAATTACCAGGCCCAGATGGCATACATCCGAGAGTTCTGAAAGAACTCAAATGTGAACTTGTGGATCTCCTGACAAAAATATGTAAACTTTCCTTAAAATCTGCCTCTATTCCTGAGGACTGGAAGGTAGCTAATGTCACTCCCATCTTTAAAAAGGGTTCCAGAGGAGATCCGGGAAATTACAGGCCAGTCAGTCTGACGTCGATACCGGGTAAATTGGTGGAAACCATTATTAAGGAAAGAATTAGTAGGCACATAGATGAACAAAACCTATTGAGGCAGACTCAGCATGGGTTCTGTAAGGGAAGATCTTGTCTCACTAACCTGTTAATGTTCTTTGAGGGGGTGAACAAACATGTGGACAAGGGGGATCCAATAGATATTGTTTACCTTGACTTCCAGAAAGCTTTTGATAAAGTTCCTCATCAAAGGCTCCTAAGCAAGCTCAAAAATCATGGGATAAAAGGACAAGTCCTTTTATGGATCAAAAACTGGCTAATTAATAGAAAACAGAGAGTGAGTATAAATGGGCAGTTCTCCCAGTGGAGGGGTGTAAGCAGTGGGGTACCACAGGGATCAGTACTTGGTCCACTGCTTTTTAACTTGTTCATTAATGATTTGGAGTTGGGAGTAAGCAGTGAAGTGGCTAAATTTGCGGATGATACGAAGTTGTTCAGGGTGGTGAAAACCAGTGAGGATTGTGAGGCACTCCAAGGGGATCTGTCAAGGATGGGCGAGTGGGCGTCAACATGGCAAATGGGGTTCAATGTGGCCAAGTGCAAGGTGATGCACATTGGAGCCAAAAATCCTAACTATAAATACACGTTGATGGGGTCTGAACTGGCAGAGACAGATCAAGAGAGAGATCTTGGAGTTGTAGTAGATAACTCACTGAAAATGTCGAGACAGTGTGTGACTGCAATAAAGAAGGCCAATGCTATGCTGGGGATTATTAGGAAGGGTATTGTAAACAGATCAGCCAATATCATAATGCCGCTATATAAATCAATGGTGCGACCTCATCTGGAATACTGTGTGCAATTCTGGTCACCACACCTTAAAAAGGATATTATAGCTTTGGAAAAAGTGCAGAAAAGGGCAACTCGAATGATAAAAGGGTTGGAACACTTTCCCTATGAGGAACGGTTAAGGCGCTTAGGGCTCTTTAGCTTGGAGAAAAGACGACTGAGGGGTGACATGATCGAGGTTTATAAGATTATGCATGGGAAAGAGCAGGTAGAGAAAGAGGTACTTTTCTCCCTTTCTCACAATACAAGAACCCGTGGGCACTCCATGAAATTGCTGAGCGGTCGGGTTAGAACGGATAAAAGGAAGTACTTCTTCACCCAAAGAGTGATTAACACATGGAATTCACTGCCACAGGAAGTGGTGGGTGCTACAAGCATGGACGGCTTCAAAAGGGAATTAGATAAGCATATGGAGCAGAGGTCCATCAGTGGCTATTAGCCACAAGGTATAGTGATAGACAACTTAAAAACTGAAAAATCACCAGGCCCAGATGGCATACATCCGAGAGTTCTGAAAGAACTCAAATGTGAACTTGTAGATCTCCTGACAAAGATATGTAATCTTTCCTTAAAATCTGCCTCCATTCCTGAGGATTGGAAGGTAGCTAATGTCACTCCCATCTTTAAAAAGGGTTCCAGAGGAGATCCGGGAAATTACAGGCCAGTCAGTCTGACGTCGATACCGGGTAAATTGGTGGAAACCATTATTAAGGAAAGAATTAGTAGGCACATAGATGAACAAAACCTATTGAGGCAGACTCAGCACGGTTTCTGTAAGGGAAGATCTTGTCTCACTAACCTGTTAGTGTTCTTTGAGGGGGTGAACAAACATGTGGACAAGGGGGATCCAATAGATATTATTTACCTTGACTTCCAGAAAGCTTTTGATAAAGTTCCTCATCAAAGGCTCCTAAGTAAGCTCAAAAATCATGGGATAGAAGGACAAGTCCTTTTATGGATCAAAAACTGGCTAGTTCATAGAAAACAGAGAGTGAGTGTAGGTGGGCAATTTTCTCAGTGGAGGGTGGTAAGCAGTGGGGTACCGCAGGGATCAGTACTTGGTCCACTGCTTTTTAACTTGTTCATTAATGATTTGGAGATGGGAGTAAGCAGTGAAGTGGCTAAATTTGCGGATGATACAAAGTTGTTCAGGGTGGTGAAAACCAGTGAGGATTGTGAGGCACTCCAAGGGGATCTGTCAAGGATGGGCGAGTGGGCGTCAACATGGCAAATGGGGTTCAATGTGGCCAAGTGCAAGGTGATGCACATTGGAGCCAAAAATCCTAACTATAAATACACGTTGATGGGGTCTGAACTGGCAGAGACTGATCAAGAGAGAGATCTTGGAGTTGTAGTGGATAACTCACTGAAAATGTCGAGACAGTGTGTGACTGCAATAAAGAAGGCCAATGCTATGCTGGGGATTATTAGGAAGGGTATTGAAAACAGATCAGCCAATATAATAATGCCCCTATATAAATCAATGGTGAGACCTCATTTGGAATACTGTGTGCAGTTCTGGTCACCACACCTTAAAAAGGATATTATAGCTTTGGAAAAAGTGCAGAAAAGGGCAACTCGAATGATAAAAGGGTTGGAACACTTTCCCTATGAGGAACGGTTAAGGCGCTTAGGGCTCTTTAGCTTGGAGAAACGATGACTGAGGGGTGACATGATTGAGGTTTATAAGATTATGCATGGGAAAGAGCAGGTAGAGAAAGAGGTACTTTTCTCCCTTTCTCACAATACAAGAACTCGTGGGCACTCCATGAAATTGCTGAGCGGTCGGGTTAGAACGGATAAAAGGAAGTACTTCTTCACCCAAAGAGTGATTAACACTTGGAATTCACTGCCACAGGAAGTGGTGGTGGCTTCAAGCATGGACGGCTTCAAGAGGGAATTAGATAAGCATATGGAGCAGAGGTCCATCAGTGGCTATTAGCCACAAGGTATAGATAGGGACTCTGGGGCAAGTGATGCTCTGTCTTCTTGGTGCTTGGGGGGGTCAACAGTAGGAGGGCTTCTAATGTCCTGGTCCCACTGGTGGACCTCCTGATGGCACTGGTATTTCTGGCCACTATGTGATACAGAGTGTTGGACTGGATGGGCCTTTGGCCTGATCCAACATTGGCGTCTCTTATGTTCCTATGTTATCTTGAGGTAAAGAGACCTGGTGAGCATCCTGAGGTATCTAACAATGATGAAGGTGTCCTAAACCAGCCTTTCATTTCTGACAAGGTCCAGGAAAGTTGGAGTGGGTGGGTGGGGGCTTGATGCTGGGCCTCTGGTGGTAGTAGAAAGTGCTGTCAAGTCACAGCTGACTTATGGTGACCCCATGGGGTTTTCAAGGCAAGAGACATTGGCCGATTCTGCATCGAGCATTCGCTCTGTTGTTTTACCAAACCCACACTGGAACAGAAAAAGACGAGGCTCAAAACCACATTCAAACACCCTGGGCCAACTCCATACTGACTGCAAAGTCACCCCTGAATGGCCATAAAATGGCCATAAATCAATGCAGACAGTACCATAAAACTGAGAGATCAAACGAAGTGAAAGTGGCATGTAGTCTGGACACTGCCATAAAATCCAACAAAGTGAACGTGGCATTCAATGTAGAAGGGAATTTCTGTTCCAATGTGGGTTTAGTAAAACAGCAGAGCAAATGCTAGACGTGGAATGGGCCATTTAAAGGTACTTTGCCATTACCTGCCTCTGGGCAGTGGGGGAAATTTTATAAAGGTAAAATCAGTGGACATGCCAGCTATATTTTCCATTTATATAAAGCTCTTATCCCAATGCCAAAACTACTATTGGAACTTGGGGAAGCCTATAGAATGATTGGGAAGTTTCTGGATACTGAATCAAAATTTAAGAACAAGTAAACTCTTCTGGATTACAGCCATTATGCTGAATATAGTGTATTTCACTTTAAAAAACCAACCAAACATGATTTGGGGTTGTTTACCAAAAATAACCTCTGAAAATGGTTCTATTAGTATTTATCCTAGATTATCATGGTAAAGTTTTGCATAACCATTGGGTTAACTGCAGTGATTTTTGTTTTGGAAAAACACACTCTTAAAACATTTGCTTTGGAAAATAAGCACATTAAAAAGAATCTTTGGGGCACTAATATCAATGTAAGTGTCATAGGGCAATGGCTCGCATGAGCGGATGGCAGAACCTGACAAAATTTCTCACAGAACTGAACTAGAAACTTTGTAACACAGTCTCACAAAATGGTGGCTTTGATATTGCAAATCCGTATGTTGAAGGAGAATGTTCTACTCAAAACACTGGCAAAAATCTCAGGATTCTGAAACCCACCAGATATTCACAAGCACTGTTGTCCAAATCAGTGGTTATGCACATGTACCGTTTTTGAAGCAAACATGTTTGTCTTTTGGCATGATCCATCTTAGTGTCATCATAGCATTGGCAAAATGGAAAGATGACCATAGGGCTCAGAGAATACATGTTGTCCCTTTCCCTTATGCATCAAGTTGCCACTGACGTATGATGACCCCATAGTGTTTTCAAGGCATGAGATAAAGATAGGTTGCTTGTCATTGCCTCCCACTGCATTGCAATCCTGGACTTCCTTGGAGGCTCTTCATCCAACTACTGACCAGGGATGGGCATGAACTGGAAAAATGCAGTTTGTGTCAGTTTGTGGTTCATGGCTGAACCATGAACCGAACCATGAACCAAATCGAACCAGGAGGTTTGTTCGCAAATTGAATCTGTTTGTTCCTCATGGCCCCACAAACCCTGTTGAAAGGGACAGCAATCTCTTTAAACAGGGTTTGCAGAAAGCTCGAAAAGCAGCTGAGAGGTGGGGCAAAGCTTACTCCTTGCTGCTCAGTTGTTTCAAGCTTTCTTATGTATTCCCTTTAAACTGCACAAGAAAGCCTGAAATAGCTGAGCAGTGGGGAGCAAGCTGCTCTCAGCCCCTGAGCTGTTTTTATGTTTTTTTGTGGGAAACAGAAAGCAGGGGTTTAAAGGGACTCAGAGTTGCTTTAAACCACCACATATGGCTTTAAAAATTCATGGGAGTTCATGAAGGTAGGCCCATAACCCACTTTGGTCCGTGAACCACAAACCGGGCAAAATAAATGACAAATTTTGCTTTGTGATTTGGTTTGTGCCCATCCCTAGTACTCACCAAGACCAACCCTGCTTAGCTCCTGTGATCTGATGAGATCGGGCTAGCCTGGGTCATCCAGATCTGGATGTAACTGAAGTTCATAATCCCATTTAATTGTTTCTAGTAGTTCCTTTAAGTAAGGTGGTGCAGCAAGGCATCTAAAAGCCTCAAACAGTGCAATCCTTCAGCCTCAAATGGGGGAATCCTAAACTGAGTCATATCTTTCTAAATCCATTGGCTTCAGAAGAGTCAGATTCTGCATAGGATTGCCTGTAAATCACATTAGGCAAGACTCTCTCAATCTCAGCCTTCCTGCCTACATTATGGAGATGCTAGCCTCATTTACAGAGATGTTGTAAGAGTTACTGTCACAATGCATGTGAAGCAATTTGAATATTGAAATGGCTATATAAATGTAAAATATTGTTATTTCTTTGTGAGTAGGAGCAATGAGATGGCCAGACGAATAAATACTCCTGAGGAATAATCACTTGTGGCATGAAAAACAGGCATTCTCTAAATGGTCTCCTGATGGTCAGATGTCCATTCTTCTTATCTGGCTTCAGTAAAAGACTAGGCATGGAGACTTCCACCAGCTCACTGATAAAATATGGCTCTCACACATATATGCAAAGGATTTCTCAAAAAGGCCTGCTTTTTATATATCAAAGAAAAATGTCACAACCTTCAGTGTTTCATCTTGGATTATTCTGATCCTGTTACAGTTGAAAGTGTTTCCTCCTAAAATCTGAAATGTCATATATCTCTCAGCTCTTCCTTAAGATGCCACTGCAACCTTTTAAATACTGCCCAGCAGAACTTTAGTGTGCATAATGTGGTAAAATGCAGGTTGCTATCTATAAACGGGCATGTTCTGCTGTTGACTCGGTACCTAAGAGATACATTTTCCTAAGCACCATGTGATGATTTACCCACATAGCTGCCATTAAAGTTAATGTGGAACAAAGTCCATTTTACACTACACCTGTGGACTTTGTGGCTGACAAAGAATGGACACCTAAAGAACTGGCCTACTTGGAGAGAACTAGGGGATATAGCAGGTTTTAATGTTCAGCTATGACTGGGGAGGTGCAGGTTTAAATTCTCCATTGTATCATGAAGTTCACCGAGTTACCTCAAAACACTCTCTCTTTCACTTTAACTTTCCTTTGCATATTAGGTGACACACCTCTAATGTAGCCAATCCTCCAAGAGCTCTTCTTACTGTACTTACAGGGGCTACCGTAAACTCTTGGAGGATTGGCTACATTAGGGCTGTATCGCCTAATATGCAAAGGAGTTCCTGCTACAAAAAGAGCCCTGCCTCATAGGGTTATTGTGAGGGTGAAATGGAAATGAGAGAACCATGTACTCCACCCTGAGCTCCTTGGAGGAAGGATGGGATAGAAATGTGGCAGACAGTTATTTCAGGCAGAAGGTTTCAGCTGGTGTCAACATTACAGACTGGCTGTATGTTGGGATTTTAAGAATCTAATCCTTATTCTGTTTAGATTGGAAGAAATTGCTGCAATTAGAATGGGAAAACATTAAGAATTCTGCCCAAGTCAGATATGCAACATGACCTACAATATTTTGGAGGGGGATCCCGTATAATTGACTCCAGCGTATGAAACAAAACTAGATTTTGCAGACAGGAAAAGGTGGTAGTATGCTAGAGCTACCCTAAAACTTCTCCAATTCATTCATTATTTTCTAAATTGTTCATTGTTCAAGAGACATTTCGTATTTTATTGACATTACAATGTGCTATGTAGTGATTTTGAAATAAACCCCAGGAGTCAGGAATGGAGGCTGGGGTTAAATGTATTCTATCCCCCCCCCCCCCCCGTCTTTAATAGTTGGATCCCTGTTCAAAAACTAGGCAAACCTTTTATTTCATATTATCTCTCTTCCCATTTTCTGTCCAAATACATCTTGCATTGGATGGAAGATTGCCTAAGCCAACTGGAAATGACAATCCATCCCAATAATAATAATAAAAAAACAAACCCTGAGTGTTTCACCTAAAATGGTGATTCAGAAAGTTATCAGTTCCATTGTGCTCTGCCTCCCTAAGTGACAATAGCACGTGCACAGGTACTGTTAACCAATGATTCATGGTTACATATGTAGCATCCAACAAGTCCCAGTCTTGCATTTTAGGGACAGGAAGTATATCTATACAGAGATACAAGTTAACACTGTATTCCCCTGGAAAATAAAACTGGGTAGACTTTATTGACAAAAAATGGCTAGAGTAAAGGTAATAAAAAGGCAATTTCAATGGCAATCAACAGTAACAAACACTTCTGGCAACTTTAAAATCAAAAAAATAAATTAAATTCCTCCTAGTGTCCTAGGCAACTGCATTACCCAGATGTGTCTCAACCATAGTTAATCCACAGGGAGCCCACCTTGGAAAGAGGTAAATGTGTGTGCACATGGAGAAGGAAGGGAGTTATGCAGGGGGAGGAAGGATAAAGAGACAAAAATATCCTTAGCTGGAAAGGCTTGCAAGTCAGGGAGGAGAGAGCAAGGCAGAGACTTCTGAACCTGAGAAATGCTGTGGTGCCAGAGAAGTCAGAAGCCAGCAGAAGCCAGGAGACTGGATAGGGTAAGGGTTAGAAATGTTGGAGGAAGCAGAGGGTATGCATGCATGGTTGTGGGGAGTTCCACAGAGCCAGAAGGAGGACTGGCCAAGTGGTGGGAGATGGAACCACATGGAGAAGGAGAGAGAGGGAGGAAAGAGCAAGATGAAGAATCAAATTATATTTTACCTGACCTGCCATGCAAGTGTAGTCTCCAAAGTGGTGGAGGCATGTCTAGAGGCGAAAACCCTGATGTAAAATGCTGGCCATAACTTGGGATATTTTTCCTGGCTTAATGGCCTTTTGATGGGTTTATGCTGATTTTGACCAAAAAAAAATGGTCCTATATTTTAAGACTATCCCAGGAATAAGGCTGGATTGTTCTATCTGATGGGATGATATTATCTCCTATTACAACCCTCCGCACCCCCTTTGGTCATCATCCAGGGGCCTCTTGCAGGTGCCTGGCCCCAGGATGGCTCACTTAGTTGTCATCAGGGGAAGGGCCTTCTCAGTTCTGGCCCCTGTCCTGTGGAAGGAACTCTTGGATGACACCTGTGCCCCCTGCCAGACTTCTTCTTCATAAAGTCTTCATTGAATTGCTATGGAATGTTCATATTTAGAGTGTCCTGTCCATAATAAATTTGGTACTTATGGGTCTAAGTTTTCCGGCTCTGAACCACACAAAGAAGTTGTCTGAGGAAACATGAACACTATTTTCAAAACTCATAATGAATTAAGCTTTAGCTTGCTTTTTGTGCTCACAAACCCAGTGCCATCTTCAATGTACAAACATCATGTTTGAAAAGAGGAAAAAGAAATTCTGGAGGCAGCAAAGAGCAAGAGCAAGAATGCCCTTTAAAAGAACAATTCAGGAAAAACTGTTTTGTGCAAATATTGTGCACAGTGATGTTATATTGTTTCTCATTTGCTGTCCTACAAACCAAAATTGCTCTGCAGAGCAGAATTTTTCAAATAGTGCTAACATTGTTCTGAAGACGCCAATGTCTTCTTGGAAGATGATCACAAATTCTTCAATAGGAAGACTAATAATACTGGAGGGCACTAAAAATCTTCAAAAAGTTCTTGTAGTGCTCCAGATCTTCTGATATTTGATATGTTGATGGCTTTTCATTCTTTTTCCGTGTTTTGGAATGCTCTACACATGTAACGGGAGTTTGATTAGGATGAAGAAACTAAATAATAGATTTTTATCGTTGGATTGTTCAAAATGGCTGAGCTGAATTAATCTAAGATCAGCAAAAAAAATTGAAAACAAAACAAAACAGAAGCATATCTGATCATGGGTCCATGGAAATTAATGATAACTTTAGGCATAAACTACAAAGGGGTAAATACATCCAATCCAGCTGGAAAATATGGAAATAAAATGAATTCAGGGGTTTAGAGGGTTGGACTAGGATCTGGGAAAGCCACATACAAATCCCCACTCTGCTGTGGAAGTTTCTTATAAATCAGTCAGTCACAGCTTAGAAGGGAGCATTGGCCAGGAGGCAACATCAGGGGAAGGCCTCGGCTTCTATGCCCTGTTGTTAGCCATCCAGATGAACTGGTTGGCCATTGAGTGAGACAGGATGCTTAACTAGATAGACCATTGGTCTGATCCAGCAGGGCTCTTCTTATGTTCTTAAACTAAGTTAGGCAGTACTGAGTTTGGACTCAAACGCGACCAACTTACCTTTATCTTGCCTCAGGTTATTTCCACTAGACTGTACCTTCTCCCTACAGGTATTTACATCTTGTATTGGTTGTCTGTAACACCATGCCAGCATATGCAGCCTGACCCGATCACATCCACTTCCCTCAAACAGACAAGACTGTACTGGGCCGATAGGAGCCTGAAAAACTCTTATCTGTCCTATAAATGAGACTAATGTTCCATCACACTTTATTCCTTCAGGTGCAAATAAATGAAAGCGCAAGATTTCACAGGAAAACAGGAAACCGAGACAGGGCTAGTCTGAACATTTATCAGCGAGTGAAGTAGTACAGCATAGTGTTCCTTGAGGCCTTATCACTCAAGATGATGAAAGCAACAGGCAGGTAAAAGGAAATGTAATAGTGCAAGAACATTGAGATTATTGACCTACTTTTGAATGTAGTGTTTTAAAACAGGCTAGGGAGGGGGGAGAAGAATCATTTGAAGTCACAAGAATTACTGTGATGGGTCAAGATTGGCTAAAATTCCAAAAAACCACATGTTCTCATGTAATGCTGTGTAATTTACTTCATTAATGAAACACTGCACTGTGAGAATAAAGTAAATGTTAATGAGAACAGATGTTGACTGTTTATCTTTTTTCTCCAGGTTCCAGGAATCCTTATGAAGAATCCCTAAGCCAACTGAAATGAAAACTAATATATCGGGCCCTTCTTCACTCTTACCCAGCCTTTTGGAGATTATCTCTCTGCCTGTGAGGCATAACAGCTTCTCCTGAATTGTCTCTCAAGTACACTAAATGTCATGTTCCCAACACTAAAAGAAGCCAAGTTATTTCTCTTCTGTGTAAGCAAATAAGCCCCACTTAATGTAAACACTCTTAAACTTTATTGTTCTAGTATGTTGTTTACCTTTATTGTTCTAGTATCCCTGTCATCACTGTTTTTCGCAGAAATGCATTCATAGTCCCAACAACACACAAGAAAGATGCTTTATTTAGAGTGAGAGTGCAGAAGTGGTGGAACTCGGTGAAACTCTGCCATTGTTCCTTGCAGAGAAGCCATCTTAGCATCTGAACCTTGGAACCAGGGGTTATTTCCTGCAGGAGTGCACAGGAGCGGAGCTCCGGCAGTAAAGAGCCCAGGGGGCGGGCACATGCAACAAGCCCCGCCCCCTGCTCCCAGCAGCCCTGGGTCATGAGGAGCAAGAAGCAGCCAGGTAAGTTGCAGTGGGTGTTGCCTTCTGAAACACTTCTGGTGATGTCAGGGTGTGTGGCATATGCAAATAAGTTATGCTAATGAGTTATGCTAGTAAGCTCCTGCACCTCTTTTTCTACGAAATGACCCCTGCTTGGAACGTTGCGGGAGGGGGGAAATCCTTGTATTGGAACAACCAAAGCTGAAATTGACTTAATTTAGGAGTAAATTCATAGAATTTAAGTGGTACTTATTTGCTAAGGTTGAACAGATTAGAAGTATTTAAAACAAGATTAGACAAATCCATGGAGGATAAATCCATCAATGGCTATCAGTTATTGATGACAAAATGGAAACTCTGGTTTGGATCCTAAGCCTTGTTTCCATTGGCACAATGCCCTTTTCTGCTGTAGGTGAGGCCCTCTGTGGAATGCATTCTTCCAACACTAGGTGTTTTCTCTTCTACAAGACCAGTATGACTCTGAAAACCAGTTGATCAAAGGCAACAACATGGGAATACTTTGACATCTAAACCAGGAGCATCTGAAAATTTTCCAGGGTAGGTCTTCCAGAGGCATCCAAATGGCTACCATGAGAAACAGGATACTTGACTAGGTCACACGGGCAGGAAAATGCGGGGGGAAGCGTAGCTGTTAGCAAAGTTGCGCAAGTAGAAGTCTCCTGGAGGTCCCGTGTATAGGGGGAGGTGCCAATCACACAACCATGCGGCAAAGAAGCGGCTGAAATGGACTACATGTCCCAGAAGGGCACTCAGTGGGACGAGAAGGGAGAAAGGGACGTGGCCAAGGGGTGGGGAAGAGGGAGCTTGAGTCCTGACAATGAAACCGAAAGGCAGGTCCCGGGGGGGGGGGTCACCGCTCTGGGCGACTCTGAGCTGCCTTCTGTGTGGCTCCTGGGGACTGTTGGACAAGCAGTAAAAGTGATTGCACCGCTTGGAAACAGTGATCATAATGTTGTTGAGTTCATCATTTGTACAAATAGAGAATTGGCCAAAAAGACTCACACAACCATTTTTAACTTTAAAAGGGGTAATTTCTCTGATATGAGGGGACACGTGGGGAGGAAACTGAAAGGAAAAGTAGAAAGGGTCAAAACAATTGGGGAAGCTTGGGATCTATTTAAAACTACGATCCTAGAAGCTCAAAAAATATATATTCCGCAGGTTAGGAAAGGCACAAACAGGTATAGGAAAAAGCCTGCATGGTTAACAAACAGAGTAATGGAGGCTGTAAAAAGTAAAAAGAATTCCTTTAAGCAGTGGAAAGCTAGTCACAGTGAGGCTGATAAAACGGAACACAGGCTATGGCAAATAAAATGCAAGTCTGAGGTCAGGCAGGCAAAAAGGGAATATGAGGAGCATATAGCAAAAAACGTAAAAACCAACAATAAAACTTTCTTCAAATACATTAGAAACAGGAAACCAGCCAGGGAGGCAGTGGGGCCCTTGGACGACCAAGGGGTAAAAGGAGTATTGAAGGATGATAGGGAAATGGCTGAGAAGCTAAATGCATTTTTTGCCTCCGTCTTCACTGTGGAAGATGAGAAGTGCTTGCCCACTCCAGAACCACTGATTTCAGGAGGGGTGTTGGAAGACCTGAGTCAGATTGAGGTGATGAGAGAGGAGGTCCTAAAACTGATAGACAACTTAAAAACTGAAAAATCACCAGGCCCAGATGGCATACATCCGAGAGTTCTGAAAGAACTCAAATGTGAACTTGTAGATCTCCTGACAAAGATATGTAATCTTTCCTTAAAATCTGCCTCCATTCCTGAGGATTGGAAGGTAGCTAATGTCACTCCCATCTTTAAAAAGGGTTCCAGAGGAGATCCGGGAAATTACAGGCCAGTCAGTCTGACGTCGATACCGGGTAAATTGGTGGAAACCATTATTAAGGAAAGAATTAGTAGGCACATAGATGAACAAAACCTATTGAGGCAGACTCAGCACGGTTTCTGTAAGGGAAGATCTTGTCTCACTAACCTGTTAGTGTTCTTTGAGGGGGTGAACAAACATGTGGACAAGGGGGATCCAATAGATATTATTTACCTTGACTTCCAGAAAGCTTTTGATAAAGTTCCTCATCAAAGGCTCCTAAGTAAGCTCAAAAATCATGGGATAGAAGGACAAGTCCTTTTATGGATCAAAAACTGGCTAGTTCATAGAAAACAGAGAGTGAGTGTAGGTGGGCAATTTTCTCAGTGGAGGGTGGTAAGCAGTGGGGTACCGCAGGGATCAGTACTTGGTCCACTGCTTTTTAACTTGTTCATTAATGATTTGGAGATGGGAGTAAGCAGTGAAGTGGCTAAATTTGCGGATGATACAAAGTTGTTCAGGGTGGTGAAAACCAGTGAGGATTGTGAGGCACTCCAAGGGGATCTGTCAAGGATGGGCGAGTGGGCGTCAACATGGCAAATGGGGTTCAATGTGGCCAAGTGCAAGGTGATGCACATTGGAGCCAAAAATCCTAAATATAAATACACATTGATGGGGTCTGAACTGGCAGAGACTGAGCAAGAGAGAGATCTTGGAGTTGTAGTGGATAACTCACTGAAAATGTCGAGACAGTGTGTGACTGCAATAAAGAAGGCCAATGCTATGCTGGGGATTATTAGGAAGGGTATTGAAAACAGATCAGCCAATATAATAATGCCCCTATATAAATCAATGGTGAGACCTCATTTGGAATACTGTGTGCAGTTCTGGTCACCACACCTTAAAAAGGATATTATAGCTTTGGAAAAAGTGCAGAAAAGGGCAACTCGAATGATAAAAGGGTTGGAACACTTTCCCTATGAGGAAAGGTTAAAGCGCTTAGGGCTCTTTAGCTTGGAGAAAAGACGACTGAGGGGTGACATGATCGAGGTTTATAAGATTATGCATGGGAAAGAGCAGGTAAAGAAAGAGGTACTTTTCTCCCTTTCTCACAATACAAGAACTCGTGGGCACTCCATGAAACTGCAGAGCGGTCGGGTTAGAACGGATAAAAGGAAGTACTTCTTCACCCAAAGAGTGATTAACACATGGAATTCACTGCCACAGGAAGTGGTGGGTGCTACAAGCATGGACGGCTTCAAAAGGGAATTAGATAAGCATATGGAGCAGAGGTCCATCAGTGGCTATTAGCCACAAGGTATAGCTAGGGGCTCTGGGGCAAGTGATGCTCTGTCTTCTTGGTGCTTGGGGGGGGGTCAACAGTGGGAGGGCTTCTAATGTCCTGGCCCCACTGCTGGACCTCCTGATGGCACTGGTATTTCTGGCCACTGTGTGACACAGAGTGTTGGACTGGATGGGCCTTTGGCCTGATCCAACATTGGCGTCTCTTATGTTCTTATGTTCTTATGTTCTTATGTTCAGTCGCCTCTTCGCCTTCCTCAAGGGCAAATATTTTTTCCCTGTACACTGAAGTATGCACATGCTCCGTTGGGTGCTTCTGCGCATCCATGGAGACTTGGGGGGGAAGCTTTTTGCGAGGGGACATGGGCGGGCGCCGGATGCCACCGGAAACGTGATCAGACGCCCGCCCTTGCCCCGTGGTTTCCGGAAACTAGTACCTCCGAGGTACTAGTTTTTTGCCGCGCGTATTCGGCAGGAAGCCTCGGGTGACCCACGGGAGTGCTACGCTTCCCAGATGTGCCGGTGAGATCGCGCCTGGAAAATTCGCCTATCTTCCGTCTCTGTAACATGGCTAATGTTCCGTGTGACCGCAGCCTAGGAAGACTATTGGTCTGATTCAGGAGACATTTCTTGTGCACTTGTGCTCTTATTATAGCAAGGATCCATATGCTGTCTTAAAGGGAATAGGAATGTAGAAGTGGATGAGCCTTTGTGTAAATTTCCCATCTAGAGGATTTACAGAAATTAACATTTGTGTGACTCTGCCCCATTCCCCAAATCCTATGTAGCTGCTATGATAATCAATCAGTCCATTGAAATCCAAAGACTGATGTAAAGGAGAGGACTCACTGATTTTCAGCATTGCTAGGATTACTGAGCCAAGTACATTGCCATGGCAAATAGCCAAAACAAATATTATGATACAACCATATATGATTTAGCAGAAAACTTCAAGGACTGTTAGGTAGTCTCAGAAGATACTTGGCTTTCACAATACTTTTTTTCAGGCACTTGAAACTTGTCACAATATGAAACATGTCACAAACTAGTTACATGGAAAAGTGAAAAACCACCTGACTTAAATAACACTTTTGCAAATTTCATTTTTTGATTCTTTGGGAGCCCCAGGAAATCCTTTCCACGTAAATGTTGAGAAACGGATTGGGTGGCAGTAGCTACCCAAGTCTAGCAGCTGTGTGTGTTCTTTGTTTTTTTATTTTGGTTTCATTCAAACTTTGTATTACATTACAATAATGTTCCCTTTGTTATTAAATTATCTCTTTATTCCTGTAACAGGAAAACACACACCCCTGTCCACTTCCCTCCCTCAGAGGCAAGATTTTCCTTCTGTTTCTCTTTCCTTATACTGTCTGAGCTGCCCTAGTAATGTGTTTTCTTCTTTGCTGAAGAACTCTGGCTGTCCCACCCAGTCACAGTATGATATTTTGGCTCCTGGCTCAGCCCAGGAACCTGAGGGAAGGATTAGGAGCCCGCTCTAACGTAAACAAATGGCACTTGAGGCATTTTGAAAGTTAAAATAACAAAATATTTTATTTAACATAGAGGGGAAAGGTCAGGTGAAATCAGGGGCTGAACGTTTCTGAGGTAGAACCAGTACATGCAAAGACTAGTTCTTATGTTTCAGGCTAATGAGAGTTTCTTAAGCTATTCACAGTTATTTTGAGAGTGTTTTCCAGTGTTTTTCCAAACATTCCAGTATACTTTCTTAGAGTATTCTCTGACTATTTTGCTTTCCAGAAGGCTGGTGGACTCTTTCCAGTACCCAAACGCCTTCTCTGAAATACTAGTATTAATCTTGAGTTTTTTAAACTGACTCTTAAGGTCTCTATAGGCAGTTTCTAACCACACCAGATCAGGGATCTCTGCACTCATCAGAGCTAACTCCCTGTTCGACTGGGTCAAATTTTCCTCTCACTAGAAGATCTATCCCCTTTCTTTGGCCTGAGTGGGAGTTTTTGCCTACTTCCCAAACTTCCTTGCCATCTTTCTCCCAGTTCTCCTGTCTGCATTAAACTGCTTTCAGTCAGGGCTGAATTCCAAAACTGTCACTTTGCTAGGGCTGAAATCAGACTGCCTCTCTCCTCAGCATCCAGTTCAGAAGTCTTTCTCTGCTCAGCTGATGCTGACCAATCAGATCTCTTGGAACAGCCTGTCACTCAAGGCTCTCTGGCTCTGTGAACAATTAACCCTTCACAGTCCTTTATCTGTTTACACAGCACTTCTAAGCTTTTAAAAGAGTAGTCTGTCACACAGGGCCTATCCCTTTCCTTTATCTCCCTCCCATCACTCTTTGTGCACTTACTGTAATGGAGGTGGCCACAATTATGCCAGACACTCATCTTGAAATGGTAGCAGTAATGAGTGACCAGCCAATCTAGACATCTATCTAATGGGTGGGTGAGTCATCTTTCTTCTCTCTCATCTTAGAGCACCTCAGACCTATGAATGTGAACTACTTATTTTGGGGCATTCTGGGAAATGTATTTAATGTTAGGCATTCTGAGGACTACAATTCCCAGAGTGCACCAGGGCCCAGTATCTCAGGTGTACCAAAAACTGTCTGAGACATTGGATGGTGTTGAGAGGGAAACAAAGATTCTTCTACCCTCCTGTCTGACCACCGTCTGTCTCTCTGGGCCAGCCATCTGGCTGACCACTACTGTCATGAAAGTGTTGCTGCAACAGTAACAAGAGAAAAGGAAATGAGAGGAGAGAGGGGCAGAAGGAGGCATCCCAGGAAGTGGAGTCTCCCTCCCTTTCTGCAATCTCTATGAATTCTCTAAACTAGATTTTCATGTTCCTTGGCAGTGAATCTATAGATATTTGTTCATTTATTGCTTTCAAATGTCTTTTCATAATCCAAGTGAACTAAATAAATGAGGCTTTTTCATTCATTCAGCCTATAAAATATAGTATATATAGTATATAGTATCTTTGTCCAGCATCAGTGAGATCTGATTTAGTCTGAGATGCTGAGAACTTTGATGGACTGCAATCACCATCCAAACTTACCTTGATGAAACTCCTAGTTTACATGCTAATTGAGTCCATCATTGAATTGCTACAATGGTATCATTCAACATTCCATTCAAATGCTATTTTGAGAGCTTTGAGCCAAGGGAGGTGAGGGTTGCTGGAGATGGGAACACATTGTAGGTATCTTTATGCCAATGCTACAAGTCTCAGAGACAAGATGGGTGAGCTGGAGTGCTTGATGCTCAATAAAAAATTAGATTTAGTAGATGTCTCAGAAGCATAGTGGAATGGGGAAAATCTATTTGATATTGTCATACTGGTATAACCTCAATAGGCAGGCTATGGAGGGACAGGTTGGGGGAGGTGTTTCATTGTACACCAATAAGTTAGAAAATATCAGGGGAATTGACTCTCCAACAGAAACGATATGGGTGGAAATACTGGCCCCTAAGGATTACTTAACAGTAGGGGTATACTATCACCTACCTGATCAAACGAGGCTGAAATGGAGAAGGAGGAGGAGGAGGAGGAGAGGAGATTGGATTTATACCCTGCCCTTCACTTGGAGTCTCAGAGCGGCTTACAAACTCCTTTCCCTTCCCCTCCCCACAACAGATACCCTGTGAGGTAGGTGGGGCTGAGAGAACTCTGACACAAACTGCTCTTTTTCAAGGACAGCTGTGCCAGCGCTTGTGACTGACCCAAGGTCACATCAGCAGGTGCAAGTGGAGGAGTGGGGAATCAAACCCAGTTCTCCCAGATTAGTGTCCGCGCACTTAACCACTACACCAAACTGGCTCTCAAGGAAAGGAAATAAGGGAAGTGACTTAAGCAGATAATTTTTTTTTTGCTGAGAGACTTCAACTGCCCTTCCATTGACTGTATTCATGCTGTAGAAATGAGAGTCATAGACATCATAAATGACTGTGCACTGGAACAGGTGGTCACAGAGCCAACCAGAGGGATAATGGTCTTGCACTCGGTTCTGAGCAGGTCTCCAGACTTGGTGAGAGATGCAGAGGTTGTTGCACCAGTTGGAAATAGTGACCACAATGCTATTCAGTTCAGCATTCAGGTCAATGGAAAGTTACCTTTAAAGTCCAAACTGTAATGTTTGATTTCAAAAGAGGGAACTTCACAGAAATGAAGGGAATAGTTAAAGGGAAGCTGAAAGGGAAACACAAGAGAGTCAAATCATATGCTTGGAAGCTATTTAAAACCACACTAATTGAAGCCCAGATAGAATGCATCCCACAGTTTAGGAAAGGCACTGCCAAGTCTAAAAGAATGCCTGCATGGTTAACAATGCAAGTCAAGGAAGCGATAAAACTAAAGAAACTTCTTTTTAAAAGTAGAAGGTCTGTCCCAATGAGCTGAACAGGAGGGACCACAGGCTCTGGCAAAAGTAATGTAAATCAATAATTGGGCATGCAAAATGAGATTTTGAGGAGCGAGTTACTAAAACCATCAAGACAAACATGAAACATTAAAAAAAATATATCCAGAGCCAGAAACCAGCCAGAGAAGCAGTGAGGCCTTTGGATGACAAAGGAATAAAGGGATTGCTAAAGGAAGATGGAGAGATGGCAGAGAAGCTCGATTTCATTTTTCTTCTGTGTTCACTGTGGAAAGGGTGAGGCATGTACCCATGACACAGCCACTATTTTCAAGAAGGGAGTCTGAAGAACTGAACCAAATTGAGATGGCCAGAGATGAAGTTTTAGACCTATTGGAGAAATTAAAAGGTCTGGATGCCTTACCTGAAAGTTCTTAGGGAACTCAAATGTGAAATGATTGATCAACTAACCCATATATGTAACCTATAACTAAATTCAGCCGCTGTGCCAGAAGACTAGAGAATAGCAAATGTTACACCAATTTTTAAAAAGGTATCCAGAGGGAAACCAGGAAATTACAGGCCAGTCAGCCTAATGTCTGTCCCAGGCAAACTAGTAGAAACTTTAATCAAATATAGAATTCTTAGAAACATAGAGGAAGAAAGCCTGCTGGTGGAAAATCAGCATGGCTTCTGCAAAGAGAAGTCCTGCCTCACCAGCCTTTTGGAATTCTTTGAGAAAGTGAACAAGCATGTAGACAACAGTGATCTGCTATGCATTATATACTTGGACTTTCAAATGGATCAAGATCAGCAACAAATTCCTCCTCCCATTCCTTACCATACATCACAGCAAAGGGCCAGGCCTTTCTGGAGCAGTACAGACAGCACAGCACAGGCCTCAGCAAGGCCAGGTCAAGCCCTACCTGAGCAGCAGAGCACAGCAAAGGAAAACCACACCCACTGACTCTGGCCTCCCTTATTTTCCAGTGCTACAATTGAATACTGAGCAGTCGGTTCTGCTCCTAGGGTTGCCAGGTGTATTTCCCCCCTCTTTGGGGGCTCCAATCTGCCCTTGGGCCAACTGCCCTTGGGCCAGGGAACTGCCCTTGGGCCAGGGAAGCCCTGCCACAAGCCCCGCCCCCAAGAGCAACCACCCCTCCAGCCACCCCTCTCCCTCTCCTCCTGCCAGATTTAAAGAGTTTCAGTTGATCAGTGGGCCACGTGGTCCCCAACAATCAGCTGAAGCCCCTTAAATCTAGTAGGAGGGGAGGGAGAGGGGTGGCCGGGCAGGTGACCAGGTGGGTGGTTACTCTTGGGGGTGGAGCTTGGGGACATGGCTTGGGGCATTCCTAAAAAAAACCTGCTAACCAGATATGGTGACCAAAACTGTGCTGAGTATTCCAAATGATTCCGCACCATAGAGCTATACAGAAGCATTATAATATTGGCTGTTTTATGTTCAGTCCCTGGGTTGACACTTTCATTGAGCTATGCACTATGACTCCAAGATGTTTTCCCCTCTCAGTCTCAGCGAGTTTAGACCCTCTTAGCTTATACTTGAAGTATGGATTTTTTGTGTGTCCCAGTGTGCATCACCTTGCACTTACCAACATTGAACTTCATTTGTCACACTGTCGCCCACTCAACCAGTTTGTGGAGATCCTCTTGGAACTCTTCACAGTCAGCCTTGGTTTTTCACCATCCTGAATAATTTTGTGTCAACTGTGAACAGGGCAGGGGAAGGGTAGAAAGATTTGCAGTGCAGTCCTGAGCACTTTGTTGACTCAGATGTCCAGCAATAACAACAATACCCCTTCCCTCACCATATTTCTAGATAAAGTCTTCTTGCTTCAAAAGACTAAAAAGTAAAAGTTAGACCTTCATAGATCACTTGTTTGATTGTTTTTTGGTATTATTTTAACTGCTCCAAGGGGCAGAATTTTGTTAGGTTTTTTCATCCAAATACAATACAAACTTGACAAACAAACATTATTTAACACATACATACAAAACATACATGGGGGTAATAAATCTTCATAGTTGTTATCATTCTTGTGCCTAATTACTAACATTATTTTCTGCAATTATTTACTGTGAGTAAATATCATTAAATTTCTACCTTGTTGGGTTAAATAAGCTTTGTTTTCTTGTACTTTGTCTTTTAATTATTTATGCCTACATATAATTATTATACCAGCTTTAAAATCGTAACCAAGTGTTCTGGAATGTACAGTCCGGAAGACCCTTCATCAATAAAGTCAATTTGTCCATTTCAGCTGTCTCCAAGACTTTATTTATAAATTCTTGTTTCTTAAGTGTCTCCGATGTCTTCCAGTATTTAGCATATAAGATTCTGGCTGCAGTAGTTATATATACAATAAGATAGTGATCATCTTTACTAAAATCTTTTGGTAAAATATTTAGTAATAACACTTCAGGTATAAATGGAATAGCTATACCTAACACCTTTTGCAATAATTCATGAATCCATGCCCAGTATTTAACGTCCTTTAACGGTTTCAGTTTATCTTTGAAATCCAGAATATCTTCTTGGTTTCTCCTCCTTATAAATATTCAGTAGCATAATAGCTTCCAAAGGAGCAATCAATTTTGAGTTTTTAGTATAGAATTGTTTGTGTATGGTTTCCCAAACTTTCAATAAAGATGCTCGAAGCCAATGTTGCTTAAAGTACTTTTGCGTAGCTGCCTTCCCATACCATAAAAATGCATGCCATCCCAGCATCAAATCATGACCTTCCAATTTTAATATTCTCTGGTCATCTAAAATGACCCATTCTCTAATCCAAGACAATGCCATAGCTCTATAATATAACATCCAGTTGGATAGTCCAAAACCTCCCCTTTTGTTAAAGTCTTGTAGGGCCTTCAGTCTTATTCTGGGGCGCTTCCCTTGCCATATAAATTTTGATACCAACTGATCCAGATCTTTGAAGATTTTATGATTTTGGAGGATGGGAATTGTCTGGAACAGGAAAGTTCATCTTGGAAGTATATTCATTTTAATTAAGGCAATTCGGCCCATTAAAGATATCTGTAAGTTTTTCCATTTTTCTAAATCTTGTTTGGTTGTCTTCAGCAGTTCTTTGTACTTGTTTTTTTACATACCACCCCACCCCAGATGTCCCCATCAACTGGATGTCCCTGATCTTCAGCTTCAACATTAAAATCACATCACACCCTCTTTCTCTCCCTCATCAGCCCTGGCTCAGATTATTACTACTTGAAAGGAGGATGTAAACCAAACTGGTGGGTGATCAAACATCCTGGGTTCTAACAACCTACACTAGGGATAGTACAGTAGCAGTTTTGTACAAAGGTAATACTCCCCCTCCTCTTGGAAACTAAGGAAGGTCTAGAATACCTGATCAATGTCAAAATAACAGTTGACAATGAAGAGACTGAATGTGTGGAAGAATTCGTTTTCTTAAGAACACAGATCAATCAAAATGGCAAATGCAGTCCAGAAATAAAACATCCAATCACACTGGGTCACACAGCAATGATAAGCAAGAATCGAATATGGAAGAGCAAGGACATCAGCCTAGCAATCAAATGCAGATTAGTTTGTGCTATTGTGTTCCCCATAGCAACCTATAGCTTGCAAAAGTTAGACCATGAAGAAGCAAGACAGGAGGAAAATCAACTCATTTGAACTGTGGTGCTGGAGAAGGCTCCTATGCATTCCTTGGACAGCAAAGGTGACAAACAATCAGGTACTGGAGTGCATAGAACCAGACATGCCATTGGAAGGAAAAATCACAACATTGCGACTGACTTATTTCAGCCATGTCATGTCGAAGAACTCACAAGAAAAAGCAGTTATGCTTGGATTGGTTAGAAAAAGGAAACCTGGCCACCAAAAAACACAGTAGCTAGGCACCGTAAAAGTCGACACCAGCCTGAGCATGGAAAAACTCAAAGAAACAGTACAAGATCAGAAAACATGAAGAGAGCTGGCCCATAGAATTGCCAAGAGTCGAACACAACGAATGGCTCACAACAACAATACTCCCATGCTATGAATGGCACAAGAAAGTTACAAATTAAGAAGCTCTCCCATATTCTTTTCTCGTCCAATGCAAGGAAATTGCAAGGCATATGTTTATTTTACTTAGCTGAAGCTCTTGGCTGTGTACCTCTATGATATTATAGTCACGCTTTACTTCAAGTGCTAGCACTCATTTTGTTCCCAAAGCTAAAATCAAGTACCACAGTGATTTGGTGACATTTAACAATTATTGCTAAAAATTATAACGCAGGCGATGATTAATGGCTTACAAACTGTCTTTACAGCAGAAAAAAATAGATCAGTGATACATATCCTGAATTTATTTATACTTAGCAATATCATATCAGTGTCATAGCATGGGAGTATTACCTTTGTACAAAACTGCTGTTTTACTACGCCTTTTCTTCACACTATCCAGCAAAGAATATGCCAACCCTATTTTGAGGAGGGGTCATAACAGAGCATTTGCCTAGCATGCAGAAGGTCCAAGTTTCAATCCCTGGCCAGTAGGGGAAGCTCCACCCCAAACAGGGATGTCACCAGGCAACATCCCAGATGCAATTACATCACCTAGAAGGGACGTCATCACCTCGATGATGTTGGGGGGTGATGCTCTAGTTTTGCCCAAAAACTAGAGCATCACCCCTCAACTCAATGATGTCTTTTCTGGATGACGCCATTGTGGCATATGCACTTTGCACACATGCAAGAAGATCCCAGAACAGAACCTGGATCACCCCACCAGCAGACAGGTAGCACCTGACAACCCTACTCCAAGGGCTCCAGTGACAACTGGCACGATGGTAACCTTCTTATCCTAGAGGTGCTCTAATTCTGTAGGTCTTGGTATTTTGTGGTCTTCTCCTGTTCTTTCTTTTCTATTCTTCTGTCTCCTGGGATTGCAACATCAATGATCCAAACCCTTTTCCTCATTTTCCCCCCTACAATTGTGATATCAGGGATGTGATGCTCCATATATTTATCTGTTTGCAATTGGAAGTCCCAAAGAATCTTTGTTTCATCTTTTCTCATGATCTAGTCTAATTCATGCTCTCATTAATTTCTGGCTGATGGTGAGCCATACTTCTTGCAAAGATTCCAGTGCAATATACCTGCAATTCTATTTTGGTGTTCTTCATGGTCAATTTGAACATATTTTTTTTGCAAGCACTGACCATGTGGTTGATTGTTTCATCCTTTGTCTTTCAAAATGAACATTTGCTGTTATCACTGGTCTTCTGGGTCTTAACTTTCATACTGCTCATTTTGAGTGCCTGCTCTTGTGCAGCTAGAATTTCTGTTTCTCTCTTACAGAGCTCATTTTGGAGCCACTTCCAAGTATTTTCACTATCAACTTTGTTCTCTATGTCTTCCAAATATTGCCCATATAAGTGCTTTTCCTTCCAGTTGTCAAAGTGAGTTTTGATTATTTGGTTTTCGTAACCTTAAATAATTCTACCTTGTACACTTCAATTAGAAGCTTCTCTTTGATTTTCTGTACTTGTTTTTCTTCTTCCACTGCTTGCTTAACTTATTTATTTGTTGAATTTATGCCCCGCCCTCCCAGCCAACTTACGACAGACCTACCTAATTTTCTTGGATGCAGTGAGTGATGCATCACCATTATCTTCCGAGTTTTGTGATCTGTTGCTTGTAATTCTGCTTGTTTCCAATTGATAATGCCAGCTGTGTATCTTAGAACTGGGACTGCCCACGTTTAATTGCCTTACCTTGTTGCTTCCATTTAATTTTGTTTGCAATATTTTTTTAACTCTTTAGTAATACTTCTTGGTTGCATTTTACTTAGCTAGTGTATGTTCGATGTTTGCATCTTCCAAAATTCCAAGATGTTTGTAGTTTTCTTCAAAGACCAGTGTTTTGATGTTGTTGTTGTTGTTTAGCATCTTGATTTCTTCTTCAACAATATTTCCTCTGTTCAGTGCTAATGTTGCACACCTTTCAAGGCCAAATTCCATTGCTATATCTTTGCTGAATATTCTAACTGTATTTAGTAAAGACTCAATCTCTGGTAATGACTTTCCGTACAGTTACAAGTCATCCATATACATCAGTGTAAAAACTCTGGAAAGCTGTCTTTGAAAGCTGGTATCCTATGCCTGTGCTGTTGAGAATGATTGTGAGTAATATTAGGGCAATGACAAAGAGCAGCTATAATAGTGAGTCTCTGGGAAATTCCTCATTTGATATTAACAGTTCCTATTTCTTCTCCATTCACTATCAGCCTGTTGTTCCATTTCTCATGGCAGTTTTGAGAAACATTATTACAGTTTTGCTGATGCCTAACATTTCTAGTGTTTTCAGGATCCATGTATGAGGGAGTGAATCCAATGCTTTCTTGTAATCAACCCAAATATGAGGGAGTGAATCCAATGCCTTCTTGTAATCAACCCAAGCAACCCAATTATCAATTGATAATTAATCTTTAGTGCCTTGGGATTTTCAGAAATGTCCTTTTTGGTCATTTAGTAAAATTGAATTGAGCTGTGGATATTCTTGAATGGAATTGGTTACCGTTCCTGTCAGTAGTTTAAAAGTTGTTGGTTAATAGGTAATTGAGCAGAATTGTTGCTGTTGTCAAAATGAAAACCAATAGGAAAACTAAACACAATTAATGTTTTCATATTAATTATTCTGCACCAGGCTAGCTGCTTTACAGAATTCAGTCTGAGTTCATACCAAGAAGGTGGAGAGGGGAGACCATGAAACTGAACCTTTCCAATCATTACATTCAAACAGGTCTTCCAACAGATCAGTATTAATTTAAATGGTCTTTCTTTCACCAGTGTTTCAATCAATCACTGCTTGCCTGGGAAAGACTTTCTTGATTCTATACAACCAGCATCTTCCCAGCTAGCATCTCTTTGCCTAACATAGTTCTGATCTGAGACTGCACAGTTTGAAGTTCTCTCTAGCGCTTTGCAAGTTGCATACTCTGTCACTGACCAGTATGAAAGGGAGCGGGATTTAATTGCTAATTTCAAATGTGTTGCATTGTTTGTCCCTTGCCTTTTTAGTGTACATCTGTCTGTTAGTTCCTGTTAGAGTCAGTATCTCATTTGTTAGCATGCTCATGTAGAGAGCCAGTTTGGTGTAGCGGCTAAGGTGTTGCACTAGGATCTGAGAGACCAGGTTCAAATCCCCACTTGTGCCATGGAAAGATAAAATGGAGGAGAGAAGAATGAAATAAGCTGCTCTGGGACCCATTGGGGAGAAAGGTGGGGTACAAATGAAGTAAATAAAATAAAGTGCACAAAAGACTAAGTGCTGATGTCTTGATTACTGAATGCTCACACGTTAGTAGTGTGGCAAATGCACATATGCTGTTATTTATACTAATCACGATTATATTGTGGTTTGTTTTTCATCAAGCTCCCACTCTCAGTGTGTGAATAATTAAGCCTCTGTGTCCATTCTGCCAGGTTGCCTTCTTCTTTGGAGATGCCAAATACCTCCCTGAGCCTTTCTGCTCTTCTGCCTGTCTTTTCTGGGAGTGCCTAGTGCAACTATCTGCCTACCATGTAAACTTGTTTATTCTGGTTGGGATACCACATGCCGTCTATGCCCTCTTTGTATGCTACTGCGGCTTGCTTTTCCTAGGGCAACAAAATGCCACTTCTGCCTACCTTTCTTGGAGTGCAAAATGTTACTTTAAGCTTGCTCTTCTACCCTGCTGCCAGCACTTCTTAGGGTGCACTGTTATCCTTCCTCCAAAGAGCTGAAAGCCCAGTGTGGTGTAGTGGTGTCAGAGTAGGATGTGGGAGACCAAGGTTCAAATCCCCACTCTGCCATGGAAGCTTGCCAGGTACTGTTGAGCCAGTCACTCTCTTGCAGACTAATCTACCTGAAGGTGAGAATATTGTCAGCCATTCTGGGTCTCCTTTGGGGGAAAAGTAGGGTATAAATGAAGTAAATAAATAAGATAGTTGTCAAAGGCTGGGTGCAGTCGCAATCAGAGTCCAGAGTCAGCATCAATGTTGGTCCAAAGTCAGGGTTCCAGAAGTCAGGCAAGGCAGAGTCATTCAGTCCAAAGTCATACACCAGAGCAAGCAGGTCCAAGATCCAAGTCCAAAGTCAGTCTGAAGGTCACTGGGGCAAAGCAGAGTCAGGAGCTGTGGGCACAGAATTCAGTAGTGGTGACTTGTTGTTCCACACTGAGCAGTCTCCCTCGACTGGCTCTTATAGGCATCTGCTGGAAGGTCTTATTTGCAACCAACTGGTTGGGAGTAACCCTGCAGCTACTCATCATCAGCAAGCACTTGGAATCAAGCCAGGGGACACACACTTCATCTTCTCTCCTGGAGCTCCATTCTAAGCCTTCATCTCCAGCACTCAAAGGGTGTGGGTGAAACTGGAGGGCTGGTAATGAGCACCTGGGTTTCCTCTGTTGGAAGGGAGCTGGAAGGAGCTGGTGGCTCTGCATCAGCTGTCGGCTGGGAGCTCTGACAAGCCTGCAGTTCATCTTCTTGCTTGCTGGCTTCTACTGCTTCAGGGATGGCTACACAGGACTCCTCTTCTGCTGAGGAGTCCTCTCCTTCTGAGAAGTCCATCTCTCCTGACTGACCCACAACAGTAGTCCTCATGGGGTGTTTGGAAGCTTATCACTGTCAGTATTAGCATGACTTTGCCCTGGAATCCCCTGGAACTTGTGTCATTGACAAGAACTACGTAATAATCTGTGAGGCATATGCACGTGCTATCACTTGTCATTTTTCACTTCCCCAAGACACTACTATTGTGGGCTGAATCAGGTGATGTCATGCAGGCTTTGAGGTCAGAGAGTGCAACAGAGACAAAGAGGAGCCCAAGATACAAGTGATTCAAAAAGTCAGTGTTTCAAATTATACCTCCCCCATTCTCAGCATCAAGTGTTCCACTCTATCCCATTTTGAAGTGTGGATATGATCTATTTACGTGATGTTGTAAGATTCACTAAGAGAATATACTTAAAGCATCTTGAGCATCCTAATTATTATATATTATATTAAAGTCACATGATAATATTATTGGATGATACATTAAAGTGCAATACAGCTACATTTATATGTCCCCTTGATTTCAATAGGCTTCACAGATTAAACAACCAAGGTCACAAGGTAGGGAATCTTCATATGTTTAGTTGAAAACTTGCGTGGAGCCATCATGCTTGCACCTATATGCGTACCCATTTCTGTGCAATGAAGATCCCTCCTTTCTCAAGCATATCATGGACAGAGACTTAGGCATACACTGTTGTATATACATAAGTAGCACGCAGGGCTTGAATAATATGTATGTTGGTGGTGGAATCTACCAGTACCATACACATGAACACATGAAGCTGCTCTATACTGAGTCTGACCATTGGTCTATTGAGGTCAGTATTATCTGTTTTGATGGGCAGTAGCTCTCCAGGGTTGTAGGCAGAGATGGTTCACATCACCTACTACCTGATCAAAGATGCCTGGGAATGAACCTACGCAGTATAGATGCTATAACCCTAAACCACAGCCAGTCCCCATCCTATTCCACAGGTATGCACGCACATGCATATTCACACACCACTGTTACATTATCTGAAAAAGATTCGAGCATTGTACTCTGCTATAACAAACAATGGAATTTTAAAATATTTATCTTTGTGCTGTGGTTCATAACTTGTTTTGCTTTGTAGTAAGTTTAAAAAAAAAATCATAAGTGCTCGACACCTAAATCTACAGAGAGATTACTTTTTGTTTAAAACTAGATGCCTGTATTTGGGCTTTGTTTAAAAATGCTAACACAGAGGAATGTTGTTTGAGAAGTAGCTATCAGTTTAAGGGTGCAATTGTACTGCTCAAAGGAACTGTGCTATTCTTGATTCTAATGCCTATAAACATACACATAGACAAAAAAAAGGTGTACTTTCTGAAGGTGTGTTTTGCTTTAGAAATACAAGCAAAAACCACAGAGCAGGTCTCTAGAACTAGATTCTGATTTTCAACGTGGGCACTGAAAGAACATTCACATCTATTTTCTGCAGCATAGTGGCAGGCTGCTAAAATGTAGGTGTAATTTGTACCTGCGCAAAGAAAGGTCAGAAGTCACTAACCATATGAGACTAACAACATGATCGACTGCAGCGTTAAACATGATTAGACTTGATTTGGGAGGAGCAGTCACTTGCCAGGCAGGGCATTGATTCCTCTCTGGCCTCTCCACACATGGATATTCATTGCTCCAGGTCAGAAGACACATCTCCCCCAGCCCTTCCAAAGCAGCAAGCCTCCTCTTTGTGTTAAGGGTCAATTGAGCAATGCTGTTTATTCAAACTTCTTATCTTATCTTTTAAAGCAATCTGTGTGCCAAATATAATTGCTCTGTTGGATTCCACCACCACCCCCTTCTTGTCCCTAAGGTATTGTCTGATAAAACATTGGATCAGCAGAGTGCTTAGAGCATGTCACAGCAGAATTTACCTGGTGTTTGCGGCTGAGAAACAAAGCTACACACACAGCCCTTTTTATCTTTGTAAACTAATATGAGTTGTATGGAATATTGTATGGAACTCCGTACTAGAAAGGATAGGGATAGGATCCTAACCTAGTCTAACTAGCAGAGATGGATGGAGATGCAAGAGGCATGTCCTGCTCTCACGGTGCCTAGATGAAGAAGGTGTGAGAGTAGGTGTCAGCCAGAAGGAAGGATTCCCTGAAAGTAGCAATCTACACATCAAAGGGATAATATTAGAGCAGTAGAAAGGAAGGATGCTAAGGGTCCTGACCTATCTCTCTCTCTGACTTTATAGTATCCCTCTGAAGTCTTAGGCTAAGAGATAGTGCAAAGCCCAACATGGTCAAGAGTGAACACTGGACAAGCAAACGTGTAATTTTTATCGTCTCTATTACTCTTAAATTTCTGTTTCTGTGGTGAAGTTTCTATGCTCTGCAATGAAAATACAAGCTGAAATTAATGTCCAGTGCATAATTTGCTCAGATTCTAACCTTTTAACTGTAGGCATCTTAAAACAAGTTATGTATAGAGAGGTTTTATGTAGTTAATTAATTTTATATTAGTGGGACTATTAATCTGTTTTTATATGATTTACTCTGCTTTTGAATGGCCTGTTTCTCAGACTGAACTATTACTCTTAAGTGGCTTTCATCTTGACTAACGGAAATTCACCCTGGATGGCCTGGGCTAGTGTGATCTTGTGAGAGCTCATAAGCTAAGCAGGGTAGGCCCTGGTTAGTACTTGGATGGCAGACAACCAAGGAAGTCCAGGGTTGCTACACAGAGGCAGGCAATGGCAAAACAACTTCTGTTCATCTCTTGCCTGGAAAACCCTCCCGGGTCACCATACGTCAGCTGTGACTTGATGTTACTTTCCACGACCAACAGAAGTTCACAATGACAGTGGTTGACAATCAATGGTCTGCTGTATTTTTAAGTTGGTCCTATGAAGCTGCACTACGAAAATCACTACACAAAACAAGTCCCAAATGCTACTAAAGACTGATGTTAGCGGGACTGGCACATTAACAATTTACTTCAGCTTATGTCTCTGAAGCATTGTAGAATTAGAAGCCAGGATCACAATAGCTTCTCTATGTTGGTTTGCTGCCAATCATATTCTGGAAGCTTGAGGTAGACAGCAAGAAAATTAGGACTGTCAACTTCTGGTTAAAAGGTCTTTCAGGTGAATAATCATCAGCATTTCAATTTGTCAGTCTGCTACCTTTTAAATAAATTTGCTTACCACTGAATCCTCAGTTATTTGTAAACTGCAATACAATTTCCATATATGCCAATTCCTGTTTTGAGGTATTGGAGGAGATATGAAAATTTACACTTTAATAAACTAAAATAAGTGATCATTGTTAAAATGAAAGGTAATCTTTAATACTTTCTTTTCCATCACCTCTGACAAAACTAAAACAGCCTCAGAAAGTGAACAACTTTAACCTTAAATGTTAGCTTCCCCAATTAAAATTTGTTCTCAACTAAACATTTGCCCCAAAACAAAGTGAGATTAAAAAAAGAAGAATTGTGTTCTAATTGCAATCCCTATAAAAATTGTATGATAGTTTAATTCTGGGTCCTCAACACCCTTGCCAAAAGTGTTTCCCAAAACTATCAAGTTAGAGCTTCAGTGAACTTACTAGAAGCTGCCTGATTCTTTGGGTACCATTGGGAATATGTCTCTTCAATCTGTGTCATATATTGTAGGATTGGGGAGCATGTATTATAGCATATATATACCCAAAAAGAGTTCCATATGGAGGTCACTACTTACAGGCAGCAGAACATTCAAGGAGCTCACTTCATGGGTAACCACCACCATTGCATGGCATGTCTCCTGCCTCATCTTTCTTCAGGGTCCTGGTACAGATGTTGCAAGTTTCCATACAAGACTGGCAGTCCAGAAGGGTGAGCTTCCTACAGTCCTTACAGCAGTCATGGAAAGCTCCTAGAAGATCAGCCTCATCCTTACAAATGGAGGCTGGTTGGTCCATTCAGATGCAGAGTCTTGTAAAGGACTTTGAGTAATTTCTACAATTAATATGCTATATTCCTGACTCTCCATGACACCTACTGAAAGAGATTATTGCAAGGAGTTCCTAGGACAATGTATGTGAAACATTTTTACTACCCACGGGGCTACAAAAATGCTTCGTATTATTATTAGTGGCAATCATACATATGCGCACAGAGGTAGGCACTTGAAAGCTTCATCGTGATTCTGTTTTCCCAGCCGCATCAGTCTTTTAAATTAATCTACAGCAGGGAGCCAGGTCATTTCTCCTGTGTTCTATGGTGAGAGGAACATCTACCATATTCTGAATGACTGTGGCATTTGAAAGAAGCCACATGAGTAAGATGGGACACACTCTGTACTGAAGCACTCTCATAAAATTACATGGCAGCAGGCTGTGACCTGCTCTGCAGCATACTTACCGCAATCCGAGGCTGAGTAGGCTCAATTATATATCATTTTTAGGAAAATAAAAATAAAAAAATCATTCTGAGCATATGTGACCTTCAGAATTTCATGCTGGCTTCAAAGAGTTAGGAAAAAAACTGAATGACGGCAAGGAAACTAATTTGTTTAATTAGAATTATTTCTTACTTTCATGGTAAAATGCATGAGCATAATTAATTATGTACACCTTGCATGTCTAATGATTCTAGGTACCAATTGAATGAGGGATGGGTATACATCAAATAACAATATATTCGGATTATGCTATAGTAAAACAAGAGTGAGTGAGCCATTACTGGGGTGACTTTGTTATTATTAGCAAACAGAGAAGTCTCGTCTGATTGTTAGTCAAATTCCCGTAATTTATTAATAAATGTGGGGAATTATGAATATTAAACGGCAATAGGCATTGAATATAGGATCAGAACCTGTGTATACGGGAGTTTGATTTCCCAGTCCCCAGGAATAGACTCTGAGGCTAGATTACTAAAGCAGTGATTTCTTTACTGAAGGATTCTCACAAATACAGACATGAAATCAAGCATACACACACGATAAAGGGACTAAGAATTCAGAGAGAAAAGTACAGAGATGTTTGCATTAACAGAAAGTATTGTTGGTGGGGTGATACTTTACCTGTCTGGTGAGGCAAGTTGACTCTGCAGCAAAAAAGGGATAAAATGAGGGAAGGGGTTGTGAGTTGACCAGCAACACACATGGAGAGGTCCCAAACTGCGCAAGGAATGGAACCAGCAAGATAGGATGGGGTTAGGAATGGTAAAAGGAAGAGAGAGAGTAATGGCTGGATGTTCTCTTTTTATACCTGAATTGTGACTTGAGGCAGTTGCCTGTTGTCACATGGTCCTCAGGAAATAGTAACTGAAAACTTAAACTATGGAGAGGGCAGAAAGGGGATTAATGGTTGGGCAATTGCTGGTAGTAGTTTGGCTAGGAGTTGACCCCTCTTAGGAGAATGGGAAAGGCAAAAGAGGAAAAGAAGAGAACTATTCAGGTTGTAGGACCGGTGCTTTGGATTAATGATTAGATGCTTGACAGCTGTGTTATCTTGATGGGCGGCTGGAAGACTTGATGTCTTGCTGCTGTTGTCATCGGGCACTTCCTTTTGTTTTAGTCTGGAGAGGACTCCGTGCTTCTTTTGGTGATGTTAATACATGGGGGGGGATGCCTGAGTGATGGAGAAGGGAGCTATTCATGGCATCTGTGCAGGAACGTCTTGTCCTTTCTGCAGAGCATGGCTTCCCTCTGCGATCTACTGCTGGTTCTGTGTGCATGGAAGTAAGGGCTGCTGGTCTGCATTCTGGCGCTGGAGATGCAGGAGCAAGGCTTCTTGTAGTCCAGGAGTCCATTTCTGGTTTGGGATGCTGTTTAGGCACAAGGCTTCCCTTGGCCAAAGCACATTCCTTCAATCCAATTTAAGGGCACTGTTTTGGGGCTACAGCATTGTCCATTGCCCTGACACACTTTTTTCACATTTCAGCAGGGCAGTCATATTTAAGAGTCTGTATTAATGCCATTTGAAGTGGCTGCTTGGCAACATGATAGTGACAGGTTGAATTTCGAAATACTGTGAGCAAATGTCCAGCAGTCCTGATCAAAGGTGTCTTCTAACCCAGGGGTCCCCATTGTCTTCTAAAGGTCTTCTAACAGGGGTCTCCCTATACACACCTCAGAGAGCCTTACACTCCTCCGGAAACAACTTATTAGTGATCCCTGGCCCCAGAATGGTCCAGCTATCCCCAACCAGGGCCAAGGCCTTTTCAGCACTGGTCCCAACCTGATGGAACTCTCTGTCTGGTGAGACTCAGGCCCTGCAGGACTTGGTTCAGTTCTCCAGGCCTGTAAGACCGAAATGTTCCACTGGGTCGAGGACAGTGATGGTTAGAGAGATCTGCTGGCTTCCCTTTCCCCTTGTCTCCCCCTCTCTTTTTTCTTTCTTTTTTTTTGTGCTGGCTGCTCCTGACTTTTCCACCTGTGATGGATATTAGGATGCCATCTGATGCAGTAAAGACATTTTAGGCTTTAAATTATAATGTGGATTTTAAAACTGTAATATGTTGAATTTATTGTATTTTGATTGTTGTAAGTTGCCCTGAGCCCTGCCTGGCAGGGAATGGAGTGCTATATAAATCTAACAAAATAAAATCAATAAAATGTTTCCCACCAACACTTTTCTTGGTGCCCACCAAGTGCTTTTAGAAAGGGGGCAGGGCTGGGTGGGGCTCTTGACCAGCAGGACTTCTGATTGGCTGTGTGCATTAAAAAGGATCCTGTTAAATAGGGCTTCTGTCTGAAATGTTGAAAAGTTACTATTAGAGCTATGTGTGACCCCACTTCCCTGAAATTTTGTGGTTGACTATTTTGTGGCTATACCTACCACCCTGTCTCAGACTTTCAAAGGTGCTCACGGACCTGCTCTCACCAATGAACTCCTACGTCATTTTTTATTCACCTAATGATATTCCTGATATAGCAGACATTTTTACAGCAGCTTTTTTTGCCTAGCTTTCTTTGGGGACCTCAGGGTGGATGAGTTGGTGGTGGCCTCCCACTCAGATGCATCTGGTTGAGCACTGTCCTGTGGTGATGTGCAGTTCACGAGTGGCAGGCTGGCCCTCTTGATTCAGAAATCGAAAAGAGACCAAATGGGGCAAGGAAGCAAGTTGTAGCTGTATGCTGCATGATTGTTCATTCCATGTCCAGCATGGGAAATCAAGACAATTTCTTGGCATCCACACAGAAGGCTGTGGTCCCTTCCTAATCCATCAAGACTGTCATCCCCATACTAGATTCCAGCTTTTTGCAGTGTTTCATGCTGCACTGGCCTCTGTGGGTCTCTAGCCATCTGACTTTGGGGGGCATTCCTTCAGGATTGATGCTACTACTACTGCTGCATCTTGGGCATTGAACTGGTCTAGGGTACAAATACTGGGGAGGTGATGTTCCTTTGCATTCAAGTCCTATGTGCAGCCTCATGTGGTGGTTTGTCTTTAATTCTCTTTCTCTAACTGCAGCTGCTAAAAGGAAGCAAGTTTGGATTTGTGGACACAGACAGCAAAGTCTGGATAGGGATCCCAGCTTGCACTGAGAGGCACTAGACATCACATAGTTGGGCCAAAGGGCCATGTGCTGGGGAAACTTGATACCAGCTTTTGCCTTGATACCAGCACACTTTGTCTGTCCATTTGTTATAGTCATTCAGCTAAGCAAATATGACTTGGGTAAAAGGTGTTCAGCCCTTTGCTGTTCAGTCCAAGCTGATCTGGAACAATGCCTGCTGTGGTTCCCAAAAGTCTAGATCATTCAGTCTGAGCTGCTGCTGAAGAGGAACTTTCAGGGTCCCCTGGATTCCAGGAATATTGATGATACATGGAGAGAATTCAACAAGGGACTCCAAACCTTTGTTTTAGCCCATGGTGGGCTCATAGAACACCCAGGCATTTCCTGTAAACAGGATAGTCTCCAGGCCTGTAACCAGAATTTCTTAAATCAGGGGCCTTTAAATAGTTCAAGGGGCACTGAAATTAAAATTAAAAAGGTGGGTTTTTTAAGCCCTGGAAGCCCAGCACCAAAGAGCTGGCCTCTGCTGGTGCTCTGGCTAGGAACCCAAGCACAGGGAGAAGAGAAGATGAAGAGGAGGCACGGGAAGAAGGAGAGGCAAAAGAGGAGAAGGAAGAGGTGGCCCCGCCCAGCCCTGCTGCCTTCTGAGAGTCACCAAAGGTTCCTACTGGCCCCACATTGCCTGCCAGCCTTTTTGGCTATGCGGCCCTGTAAGGGAGGTCCCCTATTCATCGATCAAGATGGAGCCCCGCTGACCAGGTATTAGTTCACAGGTGTTTTAAGGGCTGCAGTGGGGGCTTTGGGTCTGCCCTGCCAAGAATTTGGGCCCCATTCATTTAGGCTGTGGGCCTCAGGTTTCCTTCGGCACACATCCAAGCCATAGGGCGATGGTGCTCTAAGGCTTACATCTGACCTCACTTGGAGGGGGGGCGTTGAAGGTTTCTCTGGCTTCCTCCCAGGGCAGCTGCACAAGACAGTCTGGATTTCTGGGCACAGCATCGTTTATTGGGCTGAATTGTACGCGACATCTTCTGGATGGGGCAAGGATTTAGGACTGCAGTCAGTTATTCAAGTCACATGGATGGGCCATGGGGTATGCGGTGGAGGTCATTAAGGCCGATGTTAGATCACACGGGGGTACTGAACCAACCTCCGGATGCATTGTTGCTGCAGCTCGGAGAGAATGATTTGATGTGGCAGACCGGAGTGTCTATCGAGCACCAGGCGCTGGCTGACGTGGCCTCCTTGAGAGTGGTTGTGGCCGACCCAGTTGTGTTTTTTTGTTGGATTGGCTGGAGCATCGCTCATGGCGAGGAGCAGCTCACCCTAAACAGGTAGATGTAGCACGGTGGAAGGTGTCTGGCAGATTGGGCACAGTGGTCGAAGCGGCAGAGGGTGTTTGGATACGCCACCCAGACATCTCTCATAGGCTGGGGCCCCTGTTTCAGTCAGATGAGGTGCACCTGTCTTCTTGGGGCATGGACATCTGGCTGCATGGAGTTTGACATTCCCTCGTATGCTGGCTACAGCTGTAGGAGCATTGGCGGGAGCTGGGCGGGGGCTCCGCCCAGCTCTTGTGGTGGTAACAGCATGGGGCCAGATCCATTTATGGAAATCAGCCTGTGTGCCATTTACCAGATTTGGGGACCACTCTAAGTGGTCTTGGCATGAGGGCTGATGCGAGCAAGCCAGCTCCGGGACTAACAGCGCTTGCCCTCACTGCCAGATGGCAGGGGAGATCACAAAGGGGCAGTCGTCCATGTGATCTCCAGTAACCTGCCATTCCTCAATTCCCACCCAGACCGGCTGGCTGGGTGACTGGTACATCGGCTGGCAGTGTACCCATGCTGTGTCAATGCTTATTACAGCTGTAACCAATAAAATTGTGGCCAATTTTATCCACTTATTTTTCAAAGATTCTGTTGTATGAGTGGTCATTTCACAGGAGGCTATAGGCACCTGACTGAGCCTCTCCAGCCCACATAAGAACTAGAGCTGCAAGCAGGAAGGGCTCGAGTCAACACAGCCCACCATTTGCAGGGCCGAACAGGGCATGAAGAGGTCGCAGGATGCTGGGGGTGGGCGCTTGCAAGCAACGGGAAAGTTAGGACCTCCCTTCCCCTCCCCAAGCCAATGGCAGGGCCCGGGGGTGGACGGGGAGGAGGAGGTTGAAAGGTTGAAGACGGCCACTTGCCTGCCCCACCCCAATCTTTGTCTGTATATGAGCTGCTTGCCCACCCTGCCCACCCCTGCTCTGTACAAGGACTGGGGTTAAATACTGTATACTGATTTGGTGAGGGGATTGTGGGGCATTGATAGATAGCTGATATTGTTAGTTTAGCTTTATTGTCATTTTGTACATACATTTTCGTCACAAATGTTCGGCAGTAACAGCATGGGGCCGGATCCGTTTCCGTTTACGGAAATCAGTCATCCGTTTACGGGCAGTCATTCATGTGATCTCCAGTAACCTGCCATTTCTCAATCTCCACCCAGGCCGGCTGACTGAGTGATGGGTACATCGGCTGGCAAGGGGCCAGCTGATGAGCTGGATTCGGTAGACTCATGCTGTGCCAATGCTTATTACAGCTGTAACCAATAAAGTTGTGGCCAATTTTATCCACTTATTTTGCAAAGATTCTGTTGTATGAGTGGTCATTTCACGGGGGGCTATAGGCGCCTGACTGAGCCTCTCCAGCCCACATAAGAACTGGAGCTGCAAATGCCCTCTACCTTTTAACCTTTTTTTCCCATTGTAATGTCATGGCTCAAACAGTTTTTCTTGCCATTGACAGTTTTCTGGTGTAGGGTTATTCAGTTCTGTAATCCTAGTCCTACTACATAGTTAACTGGAGGTCTTCCCAGTCTGAATTGTCGATCATATTTTGTAATTTACCTTGAGTCTCAGTGAGAAATGCAAGCTATAAATGAATATAATCATCATCATTATCGGCCCTTTGCTGTCACCTGGGAGAGGGGATAGAAACAGCATAGAAAGAAGCATTTAAGTCCATGGAGGAGACATCTAAAGCTGTTAAGAAACATTACCATTCTTTTTGTTATGGGGTCTGGTTCCCCACCACCACCCGGCATGCCACTTTATGCCATGTCCATATGATAAACTAATTCACAGTAACCTATTCTTTCAAGTTTACAACAACGTCCTTTTCTTTACTGAATATCTCTTGTAGATATCTCTAGCTTCTCTGCTCCATTGAGCAGTCAGAAAATGTTGCCCTTCCTGCAGTTTGGCAGCAATTTACAGATCTGTGTGTACATCAATATAATTTATACTTCATACTGGTGCAGGGATCCTGATTCATTGCAATGGAGAAAGCTGATCCTTGAAAGCAAACAAAAACCTTGCATGCACAAAATTGCTTCCTCCATGATGAGTCAGCCAATCTTAGTAGGTGAATTCTCTCATACAAGGCCCAATAAATATGTTCTCGTAAAATGGTAGGGAGATTGTTAGCAGACTGTAGAGCATGGGCTGTGAGCATTATAGTGATGTGGGTGTTATACTGTGGGCATGAAGTTAATGTTAAACAGTGGTAGTACAATGGAAAACCCTGAATACGAGGAGCTTTGATTGAACTGCAACCATCATTTCTTGCCCTGTCAGAAAGAGTTAAGAAGTATTATCAAGTCTCCATCTCCTTCTGAAGCCTCTTCTATAGATGATAAAAACAGCCTGTCCCTTTGGTATCCATTCCTAACAGTATGCATTTTAATCAACATTTTTATCAGCTCATTGCTTATGAAAATATTTCATCATCTTTATTTATATATTCCTTATCTTATCTGTACATTCCTTATTATTGTTGCTATTTTCTGCTGGATATGTTTTGATGGTTTCATTGTCTTGCTGTTTAAATTAAAGATACCTTTGCTACCGATAACAGGAAGATGTTCTGAATTTTATCCCCATAACGAATTTTATTTAAAAATCTCCTTGACTGGAAATCAAAGTGGAAATATTCTCATTGCTTTAAAGACTACTTCATTTAGCATTTAGTTTCCAGATAGTTGTACATATGAAAATGTGACAATTGAAAGCGTGAAATGATGATGTTGTCCAAGAATAGGGTCTGCTTTAAAAGGACCTATTCTCTTCACTTCTGGGATGTTTTTTTTTTACACACCAGAGAGGAATTAATTTAAACTGGGAGCACTTTTTGTTCTTATGTAATGGAGGATTCTAAACTCACATAATCTGTGGGACAATGGCTTTGGTGCTTTGTATGAAATTATAGGAACTCAGACAGAAGGTCTTGGGAAAGATCTTTATCTGCCTAAGACCCTGGAGAGCTGCTGCTAGTCAGTGGCAGCATTACTGAATGAGCTGAACCAATAATCTGATTTGATCGGAGAGCCTTGAGCTCTGCCAGTCAAGATTTGAAGAAGAAGAGATTGGATTTATACCCTGCCCTTCACTCAAAGTCTCAGAGCAGCTTACAAACTCCTTTCCCTTCCACTCCCCACAACAGACACCCTGTGAGGTAGGTGGGGCTGAGAGAGAAACTGTTCTTTTCAAGAACTGCTCTGAAAGAATTATGGCTTGCCCAAGGTCATCCAGCAGCTGTGAGTGGAGGAGTGGGGAATCAAACCTGGTTCTCCCAGATTAGAGTCCACACACTTAACCTATCTGCTGGCTGTACCTGGCCCAAGAGACATCCCCTTAGCCTCGACCTGGCTCTGGCCTGGTGGAACATGTTGCCATGTGAGATCAGGGCCTGAGGGGCCTACTGCCATTCTGCCTTTGATTGAGGTGGCGGGTGTCCAGTGAAAAAGTCAGCCTCCCCTGCTGAAGTCCACCATGTCTATGTGGCTCAGATCAAGTAGACCTCAGAGACCTAGCGACACCAGCTCTGGAGACTGTGGGCACAAACAAATAGTGCAACCTTTAAAAAAATATTGTTCTTAGTTGTTTTAATCTGATTGTTAATGTTTTTATATTGTATTAATGTATTTATATATTGTGATGCTGAATGGCCTCATGATCCGCCCTGAGCCCACCTGTTGGGAAGGCAGAATATAAATCCAAAAAATAAAAATAAATAAAGCACCTTTGATGTAAGGAACTCCCACTCATACACTGAAGGGACCAGTGACAGTTCAGTGACAGAACACATGCTTTGCATGCAAGAGAGCTCACACGAGTCCTTTCTCTCTTCACTATAATAAGCTTGGGTATAGGAGTGGAAAACAGCAAGAGTTCAGTAGCACATTAAAGATTAACAAAATATGTAGCAGTGTATGAACTTTCATGAGATACCGCTCATCTGAAGAAGTCTGTGTGTAGCAGCAGAAAAGAAGATATGAGCCCCTACCCTGCCACATATTTTGTTAGTCTTTAAGGTGCTACTGGACTCTTGCTCTTTTCTACTGCTACAGACAGACTAACATGGCTACCCATCTTGATAGATCTCCTTGGGTATAGGAGAAAGACTTTCTGTGCCTGAGACCTTGGAGGTTTGATACCAGTTGGAGAAGACAATACTGAGTTAGATGGACTAACAGTTTAACTCAGTAGAAACCAGCACCATAAATTCACATCCCGCTAGTCTATATAAAATTATATAACATTTTATATTTGGAAAATAATGCTTTACAGTCTTCACGTTTAGTCTCACAAAAATCTCCGAGGTCAATCACCCGTTTTACAGATGACTACCTAAAGTAGGATCCTGACCTGGATGGCCAGGCTAGCCCAACATTGTCAGATCTCGGAAGCAAAGCAGGGTCAGCCCTGGTTAGTACTTGTATAGGAGACCAGCAAGGAAGTCTAAGGTTGGTATGCTTTGAGACCCCTCCAGGGTCGCTGTAAGTCAGCTGCAACTTGAGAGCACTTTCCACCACCAATTAAAATAGTAACATGCATCCACCAGAGGATATCCACAGATAAAAGGTTGTTCCTTAGGGGCCCCTTTCCCCCAGGAGCAGCATTTCAAGGGCCATTTGAAAAGAAGAAGAAGAGAAGAGATTGGGTTTATACCCCGCCCTTCACTACCCAAAGGTGTCTCAGAGCAGCTTACAAACTCCTTTCCTTTCCCCTCCCCACAACAAACACCCTGTGAGGTGGGTGGGGCTGAGAGAGCTCTTGACAGAAACGGCTCTTTTTCAAGAACAGCTCTTATCAGAACTACGGCTTGCCCAAGGTCATCCAGCCAGGTGCAAGTGGAGGAGTGGGGAATCAAACCCGGTTCTCCCAGATTAGAGTCCACGCACTTAACCACTACACCAAACTGGCTCTACAGTAGGAATAAGGGGCTACGGTAGGAATAAGAAAGGCAAAGAAGTCATGCTCTGCTGACAGAAAACCATTCCATCTTCAGAACTCCTTCAGAGAAGACTCAAGGCAATGACTCACTCCCCATGGCAAAGGGGGGATTTATGCCCATTTACCTCAGTTACCATCTTTACAATTTCTCTCTAAAGTTCAGCATTCTGACTTAACTTGGGATCAGTCTGCATGTTAATATTTTATGATGTTTATTGGCAGTGCTGCGAATCTGCTGGTGATGGAATGATAGAACACTTGATGGATTGGAGAAAGAAGTGACCTACATGACTCCCATTCTTTTACTTAAAATAAAATGCTTATAAAAAATTCAGGAGCCCGGATAATTATGCCTGGCAGCACCTACTAGGCTTTAGACAGAGGAAGTCTATTTTGAGACGCCTATTTTAAAAACCCCACATGTACATTTTAGAATGTCCAAATATAGACTTGATTTTTCAGACCCGTGGGAGCCATTGTTTCATGGTAATGGATCAGCCGGTGTTACTTCTTTGTTCTGTTTTCATCAGTGAGGAGTGACAGCTTTGAAAAGGCCATTTTTCCTTTCCATGCCTTTTTTTTTTGTCTTCAAAGGGCTCAGTTGTTTTAGAATGGCTTTCCTTATTCTAGGTATCTTGGCTTTAGATTATATGAACCTGTTCATTACCTACAAATCTGATTTCTTCATTCTCTTCCTCTTAAAATTTAACCTTGTCCCCTGAGAATAAAGTATGTTAAACCATTTTAGGTCAACCAAGACAGAAGGCTATTACTTTGATCCTGCATAGGCGTAATCTTCGTGGGGGCGGCGGGGCTTCAGCCCCCGCCGAAATTTTCAGGAAGGTGCTCAGC